>NW_025747106.1:0-69904 GCF_021184085.1 Oncorhynchus gorbuscha
CTATAGATATATATAGACTATAGATATATATACTGATTACTAACACTATAGACTATAGATATATATACTGATTACTAACACTATAGACTATAGATATATATACTGATTACTAACACTATAGACTATAGATATATATACTGATTACTAACACTATAGACTATATATACTGATTACTAACACTATATAGATATATATACTGATTACTAACACTATAGACTATAGATATATATACTGATTACTAACACTATAGATATATATACTGATTACTACTATAGATATATATACTGATTACTAACACTATAGACTATAGATATATATATACTGATTACTAACACTATAGACTATAGATATATATACTGATTATAGACTATAGATATATATACTGATTACTAACACTATAGACTATATATACTGATTACTAACACTACAGACTATAGATATATATACTGATTACTAACACTACAGACTATAGATATATATACTGATTACTAACACTATAGACTATAGATTACTAACACTATATATATACTGATTACTAACACTATAGATATATATACTTATTACTAACACTATAGACTATAGATATATATACTGATTACTAACACTACAGAATATAGATATATATATACTGATTACTAACCACTAAATGAACATTGTAAATTGACTGACATTAGTCACACTCCAGACTATCTATATATAACAGGTTGGTACAGTTGGTTTGTCAACAAACAGAGATCAACATTTGATGTCATACTGTCATATTGTCATATTGTCAGTCATAATGTACTGCTGTTTTATGGTCGTCCCCGGTGACTGTAGCCGGTACTTCTTGGCTGAATTGACCTTTATTTGACCTTTCCATTAGGACAGCAGGAAATGATGTCATGGGAACAGGAAGTGATGTGGTTGTCTGTTGTTCTTCTGTGGTTGTTTGTGTAGCTCCAGCAGCAGCAGCATCTCCCCAGACAGATGGTCCAGGGTCAGAGGAACCCCTACCCACAGGTCAACCAGTATCAAGGTAATATATTATATACCCCCCCCCCTACCCACAGGTCAACCAGTATCAAGGTAATATATTATATACCCCCCTACCCACAGGTCAACCAGTATCAAGGTAATATATTATATACCCCCCTACCCACAGGTCAACCAGTATCAAGGTAATATATTATATACCCCCCTACCCACAGGTCAACCAGTATCAAGGTAATATATTATATACCCCCCTACCCACAGGTCAACCAGTATCAAGGTAATATATTATATACCCCCCCTACCCACAGGTCAACCAGTATCAAGGTAATATATTATATACCCCCCCTACCCACAGGTCAACCAGTATCAAGGTAATATATTATATACCCCCCTACCCACAGGTCAACCAGTATCAAGGTAATATATTATATACCCCCCCTACCCACAGGTCAACCAGTATCAAGGTAATATATTATATACCCCCCCCCTACCCACAGGTCAACCAGTATCAAGGTAATATATTATATACCCCCCCTACCCACAGGTCAACCAGTATCAAGGTAATATATTATATACCCCCCCTACCCACAGGTCAACCAGTATCAAGGTAATATATTATATACCCCCCTACCCACAGGTCAACCAGTATCAAGGTAATATATTATATACCCCCCCCTACCCACAGGTCAACCAGTATCACAGGTACCAGTATAGGTATATATTATATACCCCCCTACCCACAGGTCAACCAGTATCAAGGTAATATATTATATACCCCCCCCTACCCACAGGTCAACCAGTATCAAGGTAATATATTATATACCCCCCCCCTACCCACAGGTCAACCAGTATCAAGGTAATATATTATATACCCCCCTACCCACAGGTCAACCAGTATCAAGGTAATATATTATATACCCCCCTACCCACAGGTCAACCAGTATCAAGGTAATATATTATATACCCCCTACCCACAGGTCAACCAGTATCAAGGTAATATATTATATACCCCCCTACCCACAGGTCAACCAGTATCAAGGTAATATATTATATACCCCCCTACCCACAGGTCAACCAGTATCAAGGTAATATATTATATACCCCCCTACCCACAGGTCAACCAGTATCAAGGTAATATATTATATACCCCCCCTACCCACAGGTCAACCAGTATCAAGGTAATATATTATATACCCCCCTACCCACAGGTCAACCAGTATCAAGGTAATATATTATATACCCCCCCCTACCCACAGGTCAACCAGTATCAAGGTAATATATTATATACCCCCCTACCCACAGGTCAACCAGTATCAAGGTAATATATTATATACCCCCCTACCCACAGGTCAACCAGTATCAAGGTAATATATTATATACCCCCCCCCCTACCCACAGGTCAACCAGTATCAAGGTAATATATTATATACCCCCCTACCCACAGGTCAACCAGTATCAAGGGTGCAACACACACACCTAAACCCTGACATACCCACATGCATGGAAACACACACACACGTGCTCATAAACCTTGTCTCACACACACTGTTGAAGATGATATCATCTTGACCAATCAGATTCTCCTCTACGTATTCGCTCTCTCCCCCTGTCTCTCTCTCCTCTCCCCCCCTCCTCCCCCGTCGTAGGCGTTTCATATCGTTCCAATATTCTGTCTCTGCCTGTTACCTTGGCAACCGGTCCCGGATCCCCCAGAGTTCCGGCGATGCTGTCGGAGAGAGGGAGAGAGAGACAGATCTGCTCCTCCCTGAGAGAGAGGAGAGAGAGAGAGAGAGAGAGAGAGAGAGAGAGAGAGAGAGAGAGAGAGAGAGAGAGATCTGCTCCTCCCTGAGAGAGAGATCTGCTCCTCCCTGAGAGAGAGAGAGAGAGAGAGTCTCTCTCACGTCTGTGTCTAGTTCTCTCTGCTTGTCTTTCCATTCTGGATAACAACATCATGTACTTCACATGTGGAATATTGGTGACCTTATAAGAAGTAATCAAACTATGAATAAAAGGACAAATTGATCACAGAAACCTCAGTGACCACTCTGTTGGTCTTTAACACACCTCTCTCTCTCCTCCTGTCCTCTCCCCTCCTGTCCCCTCTCTCTCCTCCCCTGTCCCCTCTCTCTCCTCCTGTCCTCTCTCTCCCCTCCTGTCCCCTCTCTCTCCTCCCCGTCCTGTCCTCTCTCGCTCCTCCCCCTTGTCCCCTCTCTCTCCTCCCTTGTCTTTCCATTCTGGATAACAACGTCATGTACTTCACATGTGGAATATTGGTGTGTAATCCAAACCAAATTGATCACAGAAACCTCATACCCTCTGTTGAGTCCCTGTCCCCTCTTCTCTCCTCCTGTCCTCTGTCTCCCCTCCTGTTCCTTCTCTCTCCTCCCCGTCCTGTCCTCTCTCGCTCCTCCCCCTGTCCCCTCTCTCTCCTCCCCTCCTGTCCTCTCTCTCCTCCTGTCCTCTCTCTCTCCTCCTGTCCCCTCTCACCTCCTGTCCCCTCTCTCCTCCTGTCCTCTCTCTCCTCCTGTCCTCTCTCTCTCCTCCTGTCCTCTCTCCCATCCTGTCCCCTCTCTCTCCTCCCCTCCTGTCCCCTCTCTCTCCTCCCCTCCTGTCACCTCTCTCTCCCCCCTCCTGTCTTCTCTCTCCTCCCCTCCTGTCCTCCATCTCCTCCCTTCCTGTCCCCTCTCTCTCCTCCTGTCCTCTCTCTCCCCTCCTGTCCCCTCTTTCTCATGTCCTCTCTCTCCCCTCCTGTCTCCTCTCTCTCCTCCCCTCCTGTCCCCCCCCTCTCCTCCCCTCCTGTCCCCCTCTCTCCTCCCCTCCTGTCCCCTCTCTCTCCCTCCCCTCCTGTCCCCTCTCTCTCCTCTCCTCCTGTCCCTCTCTCCTCGCCTCCTGTCCTCTCTCTCCTCCCCTCCTGTCCCCTCTCTCTCCTCCCCTCCTGTCCCTTCTCTTTCCTCCCCTCTTGTCCCCTCTCTCTCCTCCCCTCCTGTCCTCCTCTCTCCTCCCCTCCTGTCCCCTCTCTTCCTCCCCTCCTGTCCCCTCTCTCTCCTCCCCTCCTGTCCCCCTCTCTCCTCCCCTCCTGTCCTCTCTCTCCTCCCCTCCTGTCCTCTCTCTCCTCCCCTCCTGTCCCCCTCTCTCTCCTCCCCTCCTGTCCCTCTCTCTCCTCCCCTCCTGTCCTCTCTCTCCTCCCCTCCTGTCCTCTCTCTCCTCCCCTCCTGTCCTCTCTCTCCTCCCCTCCTGTCCTCTCTCTCCTCCCCTCCCCCTCTCTCTCCTCCCCTCCTCCCCCTCTCTCTCCTCCCCTCCTGTCCCCTCTCCCTCCTGTCCCCTCTCCCCTCCTGTCCCTCTCTCCCCCTCCTGTCCCCCTCCCCTCCTGTCCTCCTCTCTCTCCCCTCCTGTCCTCTCTCTCCTCCCCTCCTGTCCCCTCTCTCTCCTCCCCTCCTGTCCCTCTCTCTCCTCCCCTCCTGTCCCCTCTCTCTCCTCCCCTCCTGTCATCTCTCTCTCCTCCCCTCCTGTCCCCTCCTGTCTCTCTCCTCCCCTCCTGTCATCTCTCTCTCCTCCCCTCCTGTCCCCTCTCTCTCCTCCCCCTGTCCCCTCTCTCTCCTCCCCCCTGTCCCTCTCTCTCCTCACCTCCTGTCCCCTCTCTCCTCCCCTCCTGTCATCTCTCTCTCCTCCCCTCCTGTCCCCTCTCTCTCCTCCCCCCTGTCCCCTCTCTCTCCTCCCCTCCTGTCCCCTCTCTCTCCTCCCCTCCTGCCCCCTCTCTCCTCCCCTCCTGTCATCTCTCTCTCCTCCCCCTGTCCCCTCTCTCTCTCCTCCCCTCCTGTCCCCTCTCTCTCCTCCCCTCCTGTCCCCCTCTCTCTCCCCCTCTCTCTCCTCCCCTCCTGTCCTCTCTCTCTCCTCCCCTCCTGTCCTCTCTCTCTCCCCCCCTCCTGTCCTCTCTCTCCTCCCTCCTGTCCCTCTCTCTCTCCTCCCTCCTGTTCTCTCTCTCCTCCCCTCCTGTCCTCTCTCTCCTCCCCCCTGTCCCCTCCCCCTGTCCCCTCTTCCCCCCCTGTCCCCTCTCTCTCCTCCCCCTGTCCCCTCTCTCTCCTCCCCCTGTCCCCCTCCTCCCCCTGTCCCCCTCTCTCCTCCCCTCCTGTCCCCTCTCTCTCCTCCCCTCCTGTCCCCTCTCTCTCCTCCCCTCCTGTCCTGTCATCTGTCCTCCTCCCCTCCTGTCCTCTCTTCTCTCTCTCCTCCCCTCCTGTCCCCTCTCTCTCCTCCCCTCCTGTCCTCTCTCTCTCTCTCCTCCCCCCTCCCCTCCCCTCCTCTCTCTCCCCTCCTGTCCCCTCTCTCTCCTCCCCTCCTGTCCCTCTCTCTCCTGCCCTCCTGTCCTCCTCTCCCCTCCCTCCTGTCCTCTCTCTCTCCTCCCCTCCCCTCCTGTCCTCTCTCTCTCCTCCCCTCCTTTCCTCTCTCTCTCCTCCCCTCCTGTCCCCTCTCTCTCCTCTCCTCCCCTCCTGTCCTCTCTCTCTTCTCCCCTCCTGTCCTCTCTCTCTCCTCCCCTCCTGTCCCCTCTCTCTCCTCCCTCTAACCTCTCCTTTTTCCTTTCTGTCCCACCAGGATCACCCCAGGAGATGGCGGTGAGGAGCCAGGCCCTCCAGAACATCCGCGCCACCCGCCTCCTCCAACAACAACAACAACAACAGAACCAGCAGATGGTCCAGATGAACCAGGGCATCCCAGGGGGCTCAGTGGGTCCCCAACCCGACATGGGCCTCCCCTACGGCGGGCAGGGGTCCGGCCAGCAGTCCCTCTACAGCCTCAACCCCTCCATGAGCCAAATGATGCAGCACCAGAACCAAAGCGTCCAGGCCTCCATGGGTCTTCCACCAGGACACAACCCAGCGGCGCAGGTCCAGAGGCAGGCGGGAGGAGGGGTTGGAGGTGGAGGAGGATACGGAGGACCACAGGGGATGATGATGAACTCCATGTCCCAACAGCCCCTCAAGGGGCCGCCTAAAGCCCAGGCCCAGAGGTTGCAGGGCATGCTGGGAATTGGAGGAGGACCACAGGGAGGGATGGGAGGGTGGCCACCCCAGCAGGGGCAGTCCCTCCAGGGGATGGGAGGGCCAGGAGGGGTAGGAGGACCAGGCAGGACTACAGGCGATATGGTGGGCTTTGGCTCGGCCCAGGGGGGCTACGGCCCCATGCAGCCTGGACCCGGACAACAGCCTCCACACCCACGCCTGGCCAAGCAACACTTCCCTGGGCACCCACAGGGCCACCCCCAGGCTATGGGTCAGGGCCAGCCTATGGACCCCAGGGCTATGAACCCTGCGGCCGGCATGATTGCCCCTCACATGGCTGGACCAGGACAGCCAAGGACCAACCAGCCCAGACCCATGGTAATGCCGGGACAGGGGGTGATGGGCCAGGGCGTGCCCAACATGGGGGCCTTTGGACAGGGGCCGGCAATGGGGGTGGGCCCTGGAGGTGGTGGAGGGTATGTGGGACAAGGGGGGGTAGGGGTCGGAGGTCAGCCTCAGGGCTACCAGAGGACGTCTAGTCAGGACCTGTCATCTTATGGATACGTTGGCGGGCAGGTGGCGCCGTCGGGCGGAGGGTTCGGATTGGTCGACGGGACAGGGGCGGACTTGGACTCAAGTGACGGTTGGATGGAAGAGTTCTTCCCCAACCAATAGCAGAGCTGGAAATGTAGTGGGGAGTTTTTACTGGAGGGACTAACGACAAAACTGCGTGGGGAAAACTTTATTGAGACGAGAGAACTGGACAGACCGACGGACAGTCGGCATATTTTGTTTTGTAAAGCATGAACGGACAGGAAGAGTTCTGTGTCGTGTGTGTGTGTGTGTGTGTGTGTGTGTGTGTGTGTGTGTGTGTGTGTGTGTGTGTGTGTGTGTGTGTGTGTGTGTGTGTGTGTGTGTGTGTGTGTGTGTGTGTGTGTGTGTGTGTGTGTGTGTGTGTGTGTGTGTGTGTGTGTGTGTACTGTCACGGTATTTAAAAGGCCTCTAATGGTAAACGCGGTCTGGTGGTGAAATATCATTCAAGAAAGGGAAGTGGTTTTGTCCTTTTGGGCCGTGATTTAAACCCAACCCTTTAGCAGTGTGTCAACTGGGCCGTGATTTAAACCCAACCCTTTAGCAGTGTGTCAACTGGGCCGTGATTTAAACCCAACCCTTTAGCAGTGTGTCAACTGGGCCGTGATTTAAACCCAACCCTTTAGCAGTGTGTCAACTGGGCCGTGATTTAAACCCAACCCTTTAGCAGTGTGTCAAATGGGCCGTTCAGACAGGAGAGACTGAGACTGACTACAAGACAGGAGAGACTGAGACTGACTACAAGACAGGAGAGACTGGGACTGACTACAAGACAGGAGAGACTGGGACTGACTACAAGACAGGAGAGACTGAGACTGACTACAAGACAGGAGAGACTGGGACTGACTACAAGACAGGAGAGACTGGGACTGACTACAAGACAGGAGAGACAGGAGACTGACTACAAGACAGGAGAGACTGAGACTGACTACAAGACAGGAGAGACTGGGACTGACTACAAGACAGGAGAGACTGGAGACTGACTACAAGACAGGAGAGACAGGAGACTGACTACAAGACAGGAGAGACAGGAGACTGACTACAAGACAGGAGAGACAGGAGACTGACTACAAGACAGGAGAGACTGGGACTGACTACAAGACAGGAGAGACTGGGACTGACTACAAGACAGGAGAGACAGGAGACTGACTACAAGACAGGAGAGACTGGGACTGACTACAAGACAGGAGAGACTGGGACTGACTACAAGACAGGAGAGACAGGAGACTGACTACAAGACAGGAGAGACAGGGACTGACTACAAGACAAGACAGACAGGAGAGACAGGGACTGACTACAAGACAGGAGAGACTGGGACTGACTACAAGACAGGAGAGACAGGAGACTGACTACAAGACAGGAGAGACTGGAGACTGACTACAAGACAGGAGAGACTGGGACTGACTACAAGACAGGAGAGACAGGAGACTGACTACAAGACAGGAGAGACAGGAGACTGACTACAAGACAGGAGAGACTGGAGACTGACTACAAGACAGGAGAGACAGGAGACTGACTACAAGACAGGAGAGACAGGAGACTGACTACAAGACAGGAGAGACAGGAGACTGACTACAAGACAGGAGAGACAGGAGACTGACTACAAGACAGGAGAGACAGGAGACTGACTACAAGACAGGAGAGACAGGAGACTGACTACAAGACAGGAGAGACTACAAGACAGGAGACTGACTACAAGACAGGAGAGACAGGAGACTGACTACAAGACAGGAGAGACAGGAGACTGACTACAAGACAGGAGAGACAGGAGACTGACTACAAGACAGGAGAGACAGGAGACTGACTACAAGACAGGAGAGACAGGAGACTGACTACAAGACAGGAGAGACAGGAGACTGACTACAAGACAGGAGAGACAGGAGACTGACTACAAGACAGGAGAGACAGGAGACTGACTACAAGACAGGAGAGACAGGAGACTGACTACAAGACAGGAGAGACAGGAGACTGACTACAAGACAGGAGAGACAGGAGACTGACTACAAGACAAGACAGGAGAGACTACAAGACAGGAGAGGAGACTGACTACAAGACAGGAGAGACAGGAGACTGACTACAAGACAGGAGAGACAGGAGACTGACTACAAGACAGGAGAGACAGGAGACTGACTACAAGACAGGAGAGACAGGAGACTGACTACAAGACAGGAGAGACAGGAGACTGACTACAAGACAGGAGAGACAGGAGACTGACTACAAGACAGGAGACTGACTACAAGACAGGAGAGACAGGAGACTGACTACAAGACAAGACAAGGAGAGACAGGAGACTGACTACAAGACAGGAGAGACAGGAGACTGACTACAAGACAGGAGAGACAGGAGACTGACTACAAGACAGGAGAGACAGGAGACTGACTACAAGACAGGAGAGACAGGAGACTGACTACAAGACAGGAGAGACAGGAGACTGACTACAAGACAGGAGAGACAGGAGACTGACTACAAGACAGGAGAGACAGGAGACTGACTGACTACAAGACAGGAGAGACAGGAGACTGACTACAAGACAGGAGAGACAGGAGACTGACTACAAGACAGGAGAGACAGGAGACTGACTACAAGACAGGAGAGACAGGAGACTGACTACAAGACAGGAGAGACAGGAGACTGACTACAAGACAGGAGAGACAGGAGACTGACTACAAGACAGGAGAGACAGGAGACTGACTACAAGACAGGAGAGACAGGAGACTGCCTACAAGCTCTCAAACAGGGGAGAGTCTTTTTAATATTTGTTTTTCAATATAGGGGTAGAACATCTCTATTTATTTTTCCGGTATTAGTTCTTCTTGGATACCTGGGTTATTGTATTGTGCCTGACAGGTTTCACATTTCGTTATATTCATGCTGTGTGTGATGGCGTGTGGCATGTGATCGTAGCATTTCTACACATGCAGGTCCCTTTGAGAGACAGACAGACAAGCAGACAGACAGACAGTCAGACAGACAGGCAGACAGACAGGCAGACAAGGAGATGAACACACACAACCCACTTCTGTAACAGCCATCAGAGCTCAGTAGAGAGCTGTCACCTCTGTCTGTCTGAGAAGTGGTTGAGATCTCTCTCTCTCTCTCTCTCTCTCTCTCTCTCTCTCTCTCTCTCTCTCTCTCTCTCTCTCTCTCTCTCTCTCTCTCTCTCTCTCTGTCTCTCTCTCTCTCTCTGTCTCTCTCTCTCTCTCTCTCTCTGTCTCTCTCTCTCTCTCTCTCTCTCTCTCTCTCTCTCTCTCTGTCTCTCTCTCTCTGTCTCTCTCTCTCTCTCTCTCTCTCTCTCTCTCTCTCTCTCTCTCTCTCTCTCTCTCTCTCTCTGTCTCTCTCTCTCTCTCTCTCTGTCTCTCTCTCTCTCTCTCTCTCTCTCTCTCTCTCTCTCTCTCTCTCTCTCTCTCTCTCTCTGTCTCTGTCTCTCTGTCTCTCTCTCTGTCTCTCTCTCTGTCTCTCTCTCTCTCTCTCTCTCTCTCTCTCTCTCTCTCTCTCTCTCTCTCTCTGTCTCTCTCTCTCTCTCTCTCTCTCTCTCTCTCTCTCTCTCTCTCTCTCTCTCTCTCTCTCTCTCTCTGTCTCTCTGTCTCTCTCTCTCTCTCTCTCTCTCTCTGTCTCTCTCTCTCTGTCTCTCTCTCTCTCTCTCTGTCTCTCTCTCTCTCTCTCTCTCTCTCTCTCTCTCTCTCTCTCTCTCTCTCTCTCTCTCTCTCTGTCTCTCTCTCTCTCTCTCTCTCTCTCTCTCTCTCTGTCTCTCTCTCTCTCTCTCTCTCTCTCTCTGTCTCTCTGTCTCTCTGTCTCTCTGTCTCTCTGTCTCTCTCTCTCTCTCTCTCTCTCTCTCTCTCTCTCTCTCTCTCTCTCTCTCTATCTCTCTCTGTCTCTCTCCTCTCTCTCTCCCTGTCTCTCTCTCTGTCTGTCTGTCTGTCTGTCTCTCTCTCTCTCTCTCTCTCTCTCTCTCTCTCTCTCTCTCTCTCTCCCTCCCTCCCTTCCCACTCTTTCCCTCCCTTCTCTCTCCCTGCCCCCTCTCTCTTTCTCACTCTCCCTTACCTCCCTCCCCTCTCTCCCCACTTTTTCCCCCTCCCTCCCTCCCTCTCATCTCTCCTCTCTAGAGACTTGTTTTTTGTCTGCGTTGGTTGGTTTGTTCGTCTGGCTGTGTGTACTGTGAAAACATCAAAACAAAACAGATTGCGTTCTTCTTTTGTGGCGGTATTTAGCGCAGGCGCTGTGCGGTCGCCCCACGGTCCTGTTGCCAAGCAACCGGCCTACTCTCTCTCTCTCTCTGAGCCGAGCAGCCTTCATTTCCTGTTCACTGGTAGCTGTTGCACACACGCCACACACACACAGCACACACACACACACACACACACACACCGCTCCCCGACGGCTGAAAGGAGAAGTAGATCATTGTCAGCCAGTCAGTCAGTCAGTCAGTCAGGCAGTTAAGGGAGTAACAACATGACATCATGCTCTGTCCGTGTTGTTAGCAATTCTATATAAATGGATCAAAAAGACGTATAGCAACAGGATTAGCTGGGCATTGAATGTATTCAAGCACCACAAGTGACTTCATTTGAAATAGAAACTAACAGCCGTTTGTCGGCCATCTTGGATCACAGAGGATTTATTTGTCCTTTTCTTTTTGTGTTTATTGCTTTTAAAAAATTCTAAGTTCTTCCCAAATTGTTCTGAAATGAAATGTTATTTTGACAGTATGAATTGAGTTGAAGGTAAAGTTAACTATCTCTGTTGTCTCCTCTGTTTTGTTTTGGTCCAGTAGACCGACATACAACGAGCTGTAGATGAATCTGAGCTGTGTTTTGGTCCAGTAGACCGACATACAACGAGCTGTAGATGAATCTGAGCTGTGTTTTGGTCCAGTAGACCGACATACAACGAGCTGTAGATGAATCTGAGCTGTGTTTTGGTCCAGTAGACTGACATACAACGAGCTGTAGATGAATCTGAGCTGTGTTTTGGTCCAGTAGACCGACATACAACGAGCTGTAGATGAATCTGAGCTGTGTTTTGGTCCAGTAGACCGACATACAACGAGCTGTAGATGAATCTGAGCTGTGTTTTGGTCCAGTAGACCGACATACAACGAGCTGTAGATGAATCTGAGCTGTGTTTTGGTCCAGTAGACCGACATACAACGAGCTGTAGATGAATCTGAGCTGTGTTTTGGTCCAGTAGACCGACATACAACGAGCTGTAGATGAATCTGAGCTGTGTTTTGGTCCAGTAGACCGACATACAACGAGCTGTAGATGAATCTGAGCTGTGTTTTGGTCCAGTAGACCGACATACAACGAGCTGTAGATGAATCTGAGCTGTGTTTTGGTCCAGTAGACCGACATACAACGAGCTGTAGATGAATCTGAGCTGTGTTTTGGTCCAGTAGACTGACATACAACGAGCTGTAGATGAATCTGAGCTGTGTTTTGGTCCAGTAGACTGACATACAACGAGCTGTAGATGAATCTGAGCTGTGTTTTGGTCCAGTAGACCGACATACAACGAGCTGTAGATGAATCTGAGCTGTGTTTTGGTCCAGTAGACTGACATACAACGAGCTGTAGATGAATCTGAGCTGTGTTTTGGTCCAGTAGACCGACATACAACGAGCTGTAGATTAATCTGAGCTCTGTTTTGTCGGTTCTAGGTGTTGCGAACATGAAGTGTTTGACTGTGAAGAGAGAGACATACCTCCAACCCTCACGAGACGGAGGGGTTTCAAAAAGGAGGTTGTGGTGGTGGCTTGTACAATGACACTATTACCAGTGTCCCCCCCCCTTTTTTTCACCCCCCAACGGTGAGTGTTGGGCGGAGAAAGAGGTAGGTTTGACCCCAGGCTTCTCTCAGCATCAAGGTGACGAGAACAGGAGAATTCTGTCATGTCAACAAACCAGGCAAAAAACCTTCTACTGGTCTTAAATAACTGTTTAGTTCACTGCCTCGCCATAGCAACCACACAAATGTTGTTGATTATATTCTGTCTAATATACACGTAGTTTTAGTGTATCTAAGTGAGTTGGAAGTTGACCTCTCCAAAGCACCGCTACGGTTGGTAAAACGCCCATGAAATTGTTTTGATAAATGTTTAGTTTATATTTTATTTTACATTTTGGTAATGTAGGTTGTCCTCTGTGGTTCTGTAGTGTTGTGAGAAAGACCGGCTCAGTCAGAGTGTCCCTTAAAGAGAGATCTAGGATCAGTTCCTCAAACCCTCCACCCTTCACCCTGTTGGGAGAGGACAAACACAAAACTGATCTTAGGTCAGTGTCTAAAGGGTGCGTAACTTCGTCCTACTCAGAGGAGGCTGCTTGTCGAGTGTGAAGGGTTGAGCATTAAACACTTCCTGGTCAGTGTTATGGGATCCTGAAGGTCACGTAAAGGTCGCGACCTTTGACTTTTGGTCCTCTTTGTCAAAGTGAAGGATTTCCCTTCCAACAACAACAAACAAGAAGCTTCCTCCAAATATGGTTTTCTGTGTCCTCAATGGCACCCTATTCCCTATGGGCCCTGGTGGAAAGTAGTGCACTCGATAGGGAATACCAAATGGCACCCTATTCCCTATGGGCCCTGGTGGAAAGTAGTGCACTCGATAGGGAATAGGGTGGTATTTGTGGTGCAGACATTATTTCCGGGACCAAGTCAAACGTAGTTTTTTTTCGATGTCTTGTCGTTAACTGTAACTTTGTCTTCTTTTAAACGTTGAGTTGTTCATTTGTTCCGGTGCTGATGTGACGATGACGAGGAGGGAAAATACATCCACTAAATAACGGCTATTTGTAAATATGTTTTTACATCAGATAATTACCGGCTCTACTCTGTAAAGAAATGACCGTTTGTTTGTGTTTTTTTTAATTAAAAATAGAGGAGTATTTTTATTTCGGTAATTGTTTTCCACTCTTAACCCATCAGAGCCGTCGCACTTCTGACAATGTCTTACTGCTCATTTCTATTGTAAACTTCTTCTACTGTTGATTTTGAAGTTGTTTGTTTTCTAGTTTGAGATTTTGACTCTGTACCTAAAAAGCAGTGCTGTATTTCTTTTTATCCTGAACAGAATTCTGAAAATGTTAATAACACACAAGACAATTACAACAAAAACACTTGTTTTTCTAAAAAAAAAAATATACGAATAAAGAGAGAATGTTCTCGCTGATCATATGAAATATAATGTCTTCAAGTCTGGTGGTTTCTGTAGTGAGAGGACAGCATTTACATGTGAGTCATTTAGCAGACGCTCTTATCCAGAGAGACTGACAGTAGTGAGAGGACAGCATTTACATGTGAGTCATTCAGCAGACGCTCTTATCCAGAGAGACTGACAGTAGTGAGAGGACAGCATTTACATGTGAGTCATTCAGCAGACGCTCTTATCCAGAGAGACTGACAGTATTGAGAGGTCAACATTTACATGTGAGTCATTCAGCAGACGCTCTTATCCAGAGAGACTGACAGTAGTGAGAGGACAGCATTTACATGTGAGTCATTTAGCAGACGCTCTTATCCAGAGAGACTGACAGTAGTGAGAGGACAGCATTTACATGTGAGTCATTTAGCAGACGCTCTTATCCAGAGAGACTGACAGTAGTGAGAGGACAGCATTTACATGTGAGTCATTTAGCAGACGCTCTTATCCAGAGAGACTGACAGTAGTGAGAGGACAGCATTTACATGTGAGTCATTTAGCAGACGCTCTTATCCAGAGAGACTGACAGTAGTGAGAGGACAGCATTTACATGTGAGTCATTCAGCAGACGCTCTTATCCAGAGAGACTGACAGTAGTGAGAGGACAGCATTTACATGTGAGTCATTCAGCAGACGCTCTTATCCAGAGAGACTGACAGTAGTGAGAGGACAGCATTTACATGTGAGTCATTCAGCAGACGCTCTTATCCAGAGAGACTGACAGTAGTGAGAGGACAGCATTTACATGTGAGTCATTCAGCAGACGCTCTTATCCAGAGAGACTGACAGTAGTGAGAGGACAGCATTTACATGTGAGTCATTCAGCAGACGCTCTTATCCAGAGAGACTGACAGTAGTGAGAGGACAGCATTTACATGTGAGTCATTCAGCAGACGCTCTTATCCAGAGAGACTGACAGTAGTGAGAGGACAGCATTTACATGTGAGTCATTCAGCAGACGCTCTTATCCAGAGAGACTGACAGTAGTGAGAGGACAACATTTACATGTGAGTCATTCAGCAGACGCTCTTATCCAGAGAGACTGACAGTAGTGAGAGGACAGCATTTACATGTGAGTCATTCAGCAGACGCTCTTATCCAGAGAGACTGACAGTAGTGAGAGGACAACAGTTACATGTGAGTCATTCAGCAGACGCTCTTATCCAGAGAGACTGACAGTAGTGAGAGGACAGCATTTACATGTGAGTCATTCAGCAGACGCTCTTATCCAGAGAGACTGACAGTAGTGAGAGGACAGCATTTACATGTGAGTCATTCAGCAGACGCTCTTATCCAGAGAGACTGACAGTAGTGAGAGGACAGCATTTACATGTGAGTCATTCAGCAGACGCTCTTATCCAGAGAGACTGACAGTAGTGAGAGGACAGCATTTACATGTGAGTCATTCAGCAGACGCTCTTATCCAGAGAGACTGACAGTAGTGAGAGGACAGCATTTACATGTGAGTCATTTAGCAGACGCTCTTATCCAGAGAGACTGACAGTAGTGAGAGGACAGCATTTACATGTGAGTCATTTAGCAGACGCTCTTATCCAGAGAGACTGACAGTATTGAGAGGACAGCATTTACATGTGAGTCATTCAGCAGACGCTCTTATCCAGAGAGACTGACAGTAGTGAGAGGACAGCATTTACATGTGAGTCATTCAGCAGACGCTCTTATCCAGAGAGACTGACAGTATTGAGAGGTCAACATTTACATGTGAGTCATTCAGCAGACGCTCTTATCCAGAGAGACTGACAGTAGTGAGAGGACAGCATTTACATGTGAGTCATTCAGCAGACGCTCTTATCCAGAGAGACTGACAGTAGTGAGAGGACAGCATTTACATGTGAGTCATTCAGCAGACGCTCTTATCCAGAGAGACTGACAGTATTGACTGGATACAGTTTAGTATTTTTTTCCCCGTACTGGTCCCCCCCGTGGAGATGGAACCCACAACCCTGGCGTTGCAAAGTGCCACGCTCTACCGACTGAGCCACGCTCTACCGACTGAGCCACGCTCTACCGACTGAGCCACGCTCTACCGACTGAGCCACGCTCTACCGACTGAGCCACGCTCTACCGACTGAGCCACGCTCTACCGACTGAGCCACGCTCTACCGACTGAGCCACGCTCTACCGGCTGAGCCACGCTCTACCGGCTGAGCCACGCGAGGACCCCTGTCCTCTATGGTTCTGTCGTGTTGTGTGAGTCTTGACACATTACACTCAAAGAAACCAAGAAACACACGACCAACTGAACTACCAGAGATTCAATGCAAATGTTCATTTTGTTCCATGTTCAACTACTCTATAATGAATGAACGTGTTGAGGTTGATGATGGACACATACAAATGCTTCGGCTGCACGGTCGTGCTTTTCCCCCGGAATGAAATACTGGCACTCTGAGTGAGAAGTCATGTACATCATTTAAACTACATCTGTTAGAGACCAGCGCTGCCTTAATTCAGTCTGAAGATGATGATAGCGAATATGATTCATGATTATTGTCCTCCTGGAGGGACAGGGAGAAACCACACTGATGCTCCTCCTCTACCGATCATTCTCTTTCTCGTTGCCTTAATTCAGTCTGAAGATTATAATAATCATGAATCATATTCGCTGTCCTCCTGGAGGGACAGAGAGAAACCACACTGATGCTCCTCCTCTACCGATCATTCTCTTTCTCGTTGCCTTAATTCAGTCTGATAGATGATAATAATCATGAATCATATTCGCTGTCCTCCTGGAGGGACAGAGAGAAACCACACTGATGCTCCTCCTCTACCGATCATTCTCTTTCTCACTGCCTTTTTGTTTCCGCCTCTTGTTCACTTCCTGTTTCTCTCTCTGTATTTGCAATTATTTCTCTCTCTCTCGTTCCCTTCCTCTTCCTCTCTATACAGTATATTCACTTGCCCCTCCTCTCTGTCTCTATACAGTATACCTCCTCTCTCTCTCTGTCTCTATACAGTATACCTCCTCTCTCTCTCTCTTTCTCTGTCTCTATACAGTATACCCCCCCTCTCTCTTTCTCTGTCTCTATACAGTATACCCCCCCTCTCTCTCTTTCTCTGTCTCTATACAGTATACCCCCCCTCTCTCTCTGTCTCTATACAGTATACCTCCTCTCTTTCTCTGTCTCTATACAGTATACCCCCCTCTCTCTCTGTCTCTATACAGTATACCTCCTCTCTTTCTCTGTCTCTATACAGTATACCCCCTCTCTCTCTCTCTGTCTCTATACAGTATACCTCCTCTCTTTCTCTGTCTCTATACATTATACCCCCTCTCTCTCTCTCTTTCTCTGTCTCTATACAGTATACCCTCTCTCTCTCTCTCTCTCTGTCTCTATACAGTATACCTCCTCTCTTTCTCTGTCTCTATACAGTATACCCCCCTCTCTCTCTGTCTCTATACAGTATACCTCCTCTCTTTCTCTGTCTCTATACAGTATACCCCCTCTCTCTCTCTCTGTCTCTATACAGTATACCTCCTCTCTTTCTCTGTCTCTATACATTATACCCCCTCTCTCTCTCTCTTTCTCTGTCTCTATACAGTATACCCTCTCTCTCTCTTTCTCTGTCTCTATACAGTATACCTCCTCTCTCTCTCTCTTTCTCTGTCTCTATACAGTATACCCCCCCTCTCTCTCTGTCTCTATACAGTATACCTCCTCTCTTTCTCTGTCTCTATACAGTATACCCCCCTCTCTCTCTGTCTCTATACAGTATACCTCCTCTCTTTCTCTGTCTCTATACAGTATACCCCCTCTCTCTCTCTCTGTCTCTATACAGTATACCTCCTCTCTTTCTCTGTCTCTATACATTATACCCCCTCTCTCTCTCTCTTTCTCTGTCTCTATACAGTATACCCTCTCTCTCTCTTTCTCTGTCTCTATACAGTATACCTCCTCTCTCTCTCTCTTTCTCTGTCTCTATACAGTATACCCCCCCTCTCTCTTTCTCTGTCTCTATACAGTATACCCCCCCTCTCTCTCTTTCTCTGTCTCTATACAGTATACCCCCCTCTCTCTCTGTCTCTATACAGTATACCTCCTCTCTTTCTCTGTCTCTATACAGTATACCCCCCTCTCTCTCTGTCTCTATACAGTATACCTCCTCTCTTTCTCTGTCTCTATACAGTATACCCCCTCTCTCTCTCTCTGTCTCTATACAGTATACCTCCTCTCTTTCTCTGTCTCTATACATTATACCCCCTCTCTCTCTCTCTTTCTCTGTCTCTATACAGTATACCCTCTCTCTCTCTTTCTCTGTCTCTATACAGTATACCCTCTCTCTCTCTTTCTCTGTCTCTATACAGTATACCCCCTGTCTCTCTCTCTTTCTCTGTCTCTATACAGTATACCCCCTGTCTCTCTCTCTTTCTCTGTCTCTATACAGTATACCCCCTCTCTCTCTCTCTTTCTCTGTCTCTATACAGTATACCCCCTCTCTCTCTCTCTTTCTCTGTCTCTATACAGTATACCCTCTCTCTCTCTCTTTCTCTGTCTCTATACAGTATACCCTCTCTCTCTCTTTCTCTGTCTCTATACAGTATACCCCCTGTCTCTCTCTCTTTCTCTGTCTCTATACAGTATACCCCCTCTCTCTCTCTCTCTTTCTCTGTCCTGACGTTGATGAATGGAAAATCATGGAGATGACAACATCATTACTCATCCTCAGGACAGACGGACACACCACCTAGAAGAGAGAGAGGAGAGGAAGATAAGGGGGACGAGAGAGAGAGGAGAGGGGTGTAGTTTGGGGTGACTGGATGGGGTTGAATGAGGTTGGGCAACAACCCTTTTAGTACCCACCCCACACACACACACTCACAAGCCCCCCCCCCCCCCCCCCCCATTATGAGTATGTGCTGTGGTGTTATTTTCCAAGAGCAGAGAGAGAGAAAAGATGTGGAAATGTGTGAAAATGTGTGTGTGTTCAACCGTCATCTTCCCTCCTTTATTTCCCTCGCACGGTCTCCGTCACACACAGTGTACGAAGGGCTATATAAATAAATTTGATTTGATTTGATTTGATGTGGAAATGTGTGAAAATGTGTGTGTGTTCAACCGTCATCTTCCCTCCTTTATTTCCCTCGCACGGTCTCCGTCACACACAGTCACCCTGTTCCAGTCACACAGTCACCCTGTTCCAGTCACCCTGTTCCAGTCACACACAGTCACCCTGTTCCAGTCACCCTGTTCCAGTCACACACAGTCACCCTGTTCCAGTCACCCTGTTCCAGTCACACACAGTCACCCTGTTCCAGTCACACACAGTCACCCTGTTCCAGTCACCCTGTTCCAGTCACACACAGTCACCCTGTTCCAGTCACCCTGTTCCAGTCACACACAGTCACCCTGTTCCAGTCACACACAGTCACCCTGTTCCAGTCACACACAGTCACCCTGTTCCAGTCACACTCTCCCTCCCCCTGGGATGGGTACATCAGTGATTTAGGGATATCAGCCTCCTCCGGTCCTATTCAGTATAGTAAGCCTCAGCACAGCCAGACAGTCTTAATCAAACCCTGCTCCTCTCCAGACAATTATCCACTACTACTCTCTGGGATGATGCGTTGCACACTTCAATCAGCGGAATAAACAAAACATGCACCCCAAATAGCACCCTATTCCCTATGTAGTGCACTACTTTTGTTCAGAACCCATCCAAAGTAGTGCACTACAAATGTATTGGGGTGTCATTTGGGACACTTTTTTAAATTATTTTTTTCACCTTTATTTAACCAGGTTGGCAAGTTGAGAACAAGTTCTCATTTACAATTGCGACCTGGCCAAGATAAAGCAAAGCAGTTCGACACATACAACAACACAGAGTTACACATGGAGTAAAACAAACATACAGTCAATAATACAGTATAAACAAGTCTATATACGATTTGAGCCAATGAGGTGAGATAAGGGAGGTAAAGGCAAAAAAGGCCATGGTGGCAAAGTAAATACAATATAGCAAGTAAAACACTGGAATGGTAGTTTTGCAATGGAAGAATGTGCAAAGTAGAAATAAAAATAATGGGGTGCAAAGGAGTCAAATAAATTAATTAATTAAATACAGTTGGGAAAGAGGTAGTTGTTTGGGCTAAATTATAGGTGGGCTATGTACAGGTGCAGTGATCTGTAAGATGCTCTGACAGTTGGTGCTTAAAGCTAGTGAGGGAGATAAGTGTTTCCAGTTTCAGAGATTTTTGTATATACCTACCTATATACATACCCATAATAAATGATGTCACATATAGGGGGAGGGACAGAGGAGACTGCTTAGACTGCATGTGGTGCAAGAGAACGTAAGATGAGAGAGGGAGAAAATATGGAATTTATATATTATAATATTACTATATATTATAATATTACTATATATTATAATATTACTATATATTATAATATTACTATAAATTATAATATTACTATATATTATAATAGTACTATATATTATAATAGTACTATATATTATAATAGTACTATATATTATAATAGTACTATATATTATAATAGTACTATATATTATAATATTACTATATATTATAATATTACTATATATTATAATATTGTTATTTTATTGCTATATTATTATTTTACTATACATTATATTACATATCATGATATATTAAGAGAGGGGAGGAGAAAATAATAGTTGGAGGGAAGAAAGAGAGAGAAAAGAGCTCTTCAGGAGAGAGAAAAGAGAAAGAGCCCTTCGGGAGAGAGAAAAGAGAAAGAGCTCTTCGGGAGAGAGAAAAGAGAAAGAGCTCTTCAGGAGAGAGAAAAGAGAAAGAGCTCTTCAGGAGAGAGAAAAGAGAAAGAGCTCTTCAGGAGAGAGAAAAGAGAAAGAGCTCTTCAGGAGAGAGAAAAGAGAAAGAGCTCTTCGGGAGAGAGAAAAGAGAAAGAGCTCTTCGGGAGAGAGAAAAGAGAAAGAGCTCTTCAGGAGAGAGAAAAGAGAAAGAGCTCTTCAGGAGAGAGAAAGAGAAAGAGCTCTTCAGGAGAGAGAAAAGAGAAAGCTCTTCAGGAGAGAGAAAAGAGAAAGAGCTCTTCAGGAGAGAGAAAGAGAAAGAGCTCTTCAGGAGAGAGAAAAGAGAAAGAGCTCTTCAGGAGAGAGAAAGAGAAAGAGCTCTTCAGGAGAGAGAAAGAGAAAGAGCTCTTCAGGAGAGAGAAAAGAGAAAGAGCTCTTCAGGAGAGAGAAAGAGAAAGAGCTCTTCAGGAGAGATACAAGAGAAAGAGCTCTTCAGGAGAGTGTAAAGAGAATGTGCTCTTCAGGAGAGTGTAAAGAGAATGTGCTCTTCAGGAGAGAGAAAAGAGAAAGAGCTCTTCAGGAGAGAGAAAAGAGAAAGAGCTCTTCAGGAGAGAGAAAAGAGCTCTTCAGGAGAGAGAAAAGAGAAAGAGCTCTTCAGGAGAAAGAAATGAGAAAGAGCTCTTCAGGAGAGAGAAGAGAGAAAGAGCTCTTCAGGAGAGAGAAAAGAGAAAGAGCTCTTCAGGAGAGAGAAAAGAGAAAGAGCTCTTCAGGAGAGAGAAAAGAGAAAGAGCTCTTCAGGAGAGAGAAAAGAGAAAGAGCTCTTCAGAGAGAGAGAAAGAGCTCTTCATGAGAGAGAAAGAGCTCTTCAAGAGAGAGAAAAGAGAAAGAGCTCTTCAGGAGAGAGAAAGAGCTCTTCATGAGAGAGAAAGAGCTCTTCAGGAGAGAGAAAGAGCTCTTCAGGAGAGAGAAAGAGAAAGAGCTCTTCAGGAGAGAGAAGAGAGAAAGAGCTCTTCAGGAGAGAGAAAAGAGAAAGAGCTCTTCAGGAGAGAGAAAAGAGAAAGAGCTCTTCAGGAGAGAGAAAAGAGAAAGAGCTCTTCAGGAGAGAGAGAAGAGAAAGAGCTCTTCAGGAGAGAGAAAAGAGAAAGAGCTCTACAGGAGAGAGAAAAGAGAAGGAGCTCTTCAGGAGAGAGAGAAGAGGGACAGTAGAGAAAGACTACAGGAGGAGGAAGACAGAGTGTGTGTATAGAGTCCTGTCTGTATAAGTAGCAGTGTGATTAATGCAGAAGCCTCCATGTGAGCTGTAGAGGAGGAGGAGGCCACCAGATAACATTATGGAACACGGGAGATGTGACTAGCCCTCTGCACAGCACAATAAATAACACACACACACAATATTGCTTTCATTTTTTTCAAGCACACAGACACACACACGGACATAAGTACTCTCTCACACACACACAGACACAGGCTACTCAATCAGCTGAGCATACACACACATTTCTTCTCTCGCTCTTTGTTTTTTTTGTTGTCAGTTTTTTTCTCTTTTCCACTTCCTCTTCTCTCTAAACTCAAACAAATTATCCTGGTCAAGTAGCTTCCTCGGTTCTCATGCACTCAGTACAGTCTGATGGTTTCTCCCACCACTTCACGGGTGCAAGGGTAAGGTTTTTCTGGTTTTGTACCGCTATGGCGCCCTCGTGTGTCAAGTTATTGAAAATGGCAAACAGGATGAGGTGGGGGGTAAAAACCCGTTCCTTTCTGTCTGCGATCACGTGAGAGAAGAGAGGCGGAAAACAGAGCAATCGAGCCGAGAATGACTCGGAGAGAGAGAATCATTTAGCTGAACCGCTCTTCGTTTACATGTGCTGAATACGACAGGAATTGAAATTGCATCCGCAACATGCCGACATGAACCCTTCCGCCGCAAGAAGACATCCTCCAAAATACTTCTGGTGAGTTGATTATTGTTGTATTTATTTTTTTATTTGTTTTGCAACTGAAACTATCAATTGTTGAAGGAGCCACCGGCACCTTCATATTCATTGCCCGGTGCCTCCATCCATTTAACATTTACATTTAAGTCATTTAGCAGACGCTCTTATCCAGAGCGACTTACATCCGCACCGATACAACCTGCACTCGCCTGTTTAGTAATAAACCGGATGTCTGCAGTCTTCGATTTGAATAAAGACAGAAGTCAAACACAGGCTGCCAGTCAGACCTCTGTGGGGCTGTTTGTTATGTGGACGGTGTTGTTTCTAAAACACATAGTGAATAAACTGCTGTGTCTCACTACTAACGCGTTAGTTTACCAACTACCAGGAAACCAAAGGTCTGGTAAAACAACTTGTCGTTACGGTCATGAAATGTTCCCCAAGACCCGTTTCTAATCCACAAAAACAACTTTCTGGTAACGTTTGTCTTGGATTGGTTTGTTATATTACATTTTGGATGACAAGTAGTGTGAGTTGTGACCCGGTAAAAAAAAAAAAGTCACATTTTACGACACCTGTCCGGTGTGTGTGACAATAAAACACGTTAAATGAACTAATATCAGAGGTACATTTAGTTTACGAGCTAGTTAGTTTTGTTCCTAAGTAACTGTAGCTATCTTCAAATGGGGTATAGTTAGTTAGTTAGTTAGTTAGTTAGTTAGTTAGTTAGTTAGTTAGTTAGTAGCAAGTTGTCTCCGCTACTGTAACTACGTTAACTAGTTAGTTAACTGGAGATATCTAGGGTTAGGGTTAGTAACTATCTAGGTAGCTAAGTAAAACCACATCAGAGCTGTTTTTATCTAGATGACTGGCTATATTTGTTGTCTAAGTAGTCATAGTAGTATAGTATAGTAGTATAGTAGAACACACAAGATAGAACACTATTGTTCTATTAGTATAGTAGAACACACAAGATAGAACACTATTGTTCTATTAGTATAGTAGAACACACAAGATAGAACACTATTGTTCTATTAGTATAGTAGAACACACAAGATAGAACACTATTGTTCTATTAGTATAGTAGAACACACAAGATAGAACACTATTGTTCTATTAGTATAGTAGAACACACAAGATAGAACACTATTGTTCTATTAGTATAGTAGAACACACAAGATAGAACACTATTGTTCTATTAGTATAGTAGAACACACAAGATAGAACACTATTGTTCTATTAGTATAGTAGAACACACAAGATAGAACACTATTGTTTTATTAGTATAGTAGAACACTATTGTTTTATTAGTATAGTAGAACACTATTGTTTTATTAGTATAGTAGAACACTATTGTTTTATTAGTATAGTAGAGCACTATTGTTTTATTAGTATAGTAGAACACTATTGTTTTATTAGTATAGTAGAACACTATTGTTTTATTAGTATAGTAGAACACTATTGTTTTATTAGTATAGTAGAACACACAAGGTGCCATTTCGAAATGTGGTTGTGCATCAGCAGTTTCTCTTGTAATGTCAGTCACTGGTAGTCAGTCAGTTAGCCCTTGTAATGTCAGTCACTGGTAGTCAGTCAGTTAGCCCTTGTAATGTCAGTCAATTAGCCCTTGTAAGCAAAAACAAATATAGGTTGCTAAATGTGTTTAGTGGCCAGCTAGCTAACCTCGGTATCATGGTCGAATTACTGGCCAGGGTAGTTTCCCATTGATTTTGTTAGTCAGTGATATCATATTAAAAACCACAAACCTTTCTCTCCACCCTGTGGCAAAATGTGTAATATTGCAAAATATTCTCTCTGACTCATCGCAAAATGTGTAGAATTGCAACAAACTTGCTTTAAAACAGCAACATTTTCTCTACACCCCCATGGCAAAATGTGTAGATTTGTGCCAAATTAACTTTAAAACATAAATAATTTCTCTCCACTGTCAAGAGGCTGGGGGTTGGATGTACCCTATCCAGGAGGAACTGCCCTCATGATGAGTTAAGGTTTTTTGTGACCCCCCCCCCCCTCCCCATCAAGTTGCCCCTCCCTGCACTAGAGGGAGGTTTACTGTGAAACACACACAAGTCAATGAAGTACTTCCTGGTCTGAGCCTGGTGGCTTCCTGTCAGGTGTCACTAGGGGATTCAACTCATCACCATGTGCAAGAGATGTCTGACTAACCCACCGTACGTAGAATCAGAACCCAGGCTATCTTTTTGGCCAAACCCTCCCGGAGAGCTACTGGGTCGGCACAGCGCAGGTCTTTGTTACAGCCCAGCACTGTACTAAAACACACCTGATGCATCTAGGCCTATTCGTGGTCCTGATCAGCAGCTGATTAGGTATATTAGAACAGGGCTGGAGAAGAATCCTCAAGACTTGGAGAGAGAGAGAAGACTAGGACTGTATGGAGGGAGGAGACTAGGACTGTATGGAGGGAGGAGACTAGGACTGTATGGAGGGAGGAGACTAGGACTGTATGGAGGGAGGAGACTAGGACTGTATGGAGGGAGGAGACTAGGACTGTATGGAGGGAGAAGACTAGGACTGTATGGAGAGAGAAGACTAGGACTGTATGGAGGGAGGAGACTAGGACTGTATGGAGGGAGAAGACTAGGACTGTGTGGAGGGAGGAGACTAGGACTGTATGGAGGGAGAAGACTAGGACTGTGTGGAGGGAGGAGACTAGGACTGTGTGGAGGGAGGAGACTAGGACTGTATGGAGGGAGGAGACAAGGACTGTGTGGAGGGAGGAGACTAGGACTGTATGGAGGGAGGAGACTAGGACTGTATGGAGGGAGGAGACTAGGACTGTATGGAGGGAGGAGACTAGGACTGTATGGAGGGAGGAGACTAGGACTGTATGGAGGGAGGAGACTAGGACTGTATGGAGGGAGGAGACTAGGACTGTATGGAGGGAGGAGACTAGGACTGTATGGAGGGAGGAGACTAGGACTGTATAGAGGGAGGAGACTAGGACTGTATAGAGGGAGGAGAGACTAGGACTGTATGGAGGGAGGAGACTAGGACTGTATGGAGGGAGGAGACTAGGACTGTATAGAGGGAGGAGACTAGGACTGTATAGAGGGAGGAGACTAGGACTGTATGGAGGGAGGAGACTAGGACTGTATGGAGGGAGGAGACTAGGACTGTATGGAGGGAGGAGACTAGGACTGTATGGAGGGAGGAGACTAGGACTGTATGGAGGGAGGAGACTAGGACTGTATGGAGGGAGGAGACTAGGACTGTATGGAGGGAGGAGACTAGGACTGTATGGAGGGAGGAGGAGACTAGGACTGTATGGAGGGAGGAGGAGACTAGGACTGTATGGAGGGAGGAGGAGACTAGGACTGTATGGAGGGAGGAGGAGACTAGGACTGTATGGAGGGAGAAGGAGACTAGGACTGTATGGAGGGAGAAGGAGACTAGGACTGTATGGAGGGAGAAGGAGACTAGGACTGTATGGAGGGAGAAGGAGACTAGGACTGTATGGAGGGAGAAGGAGACTAGGACTGTATGGAGGGAGAGGAGACTAGGACTGTATGGAGGGAGGAGACTAGGACTGTATGGAGGGAGGAGACTAGGACTGTATGGAGGGAGGAGACTAGGACTGTATGGAGGGAGGAGACTAGGACTGTATGGAGGGAGGAGACTAGGACTGTATGGAGGGAGGAGACTAGGACTGTATGGAGGGAGGAGACTAGGACTGTATGGAGGGAGGAGACTAGGACTGTATGGAGGGAGGAGACTAGGACTGTATGGAGGGAGGAGACTAGGACTGTATGGAGGGAGGAGACTAGGACTGTATGGAGGGAGGAGGAGACTAGGACTGTATGGAGGGAGAAGGAGACTAGGACTGTATGGAGGGAGAAGGAGACTAGGACTGTATGGAGGGAGAAGGAGACTAGGACTGTATGGAGGGAGGAGACTAGGACTGTATGGAGGGAGGAGACTAGGACTGTATGGAGGGAGGAGACTAGGACTGTATGGAGGGAGAAGACTAGGACTGTATGGAGAGAGAAGACTAGGACTGTATGGAGAGAGAAGACTAGGACTGTATGGAGGGAGGAGACTAGGACTGTATGGAGGGAGGAGACTAGGACTGTATGGAGGGAGCAGGAGACTAGGACTGTATGGAGGGAGCAGGAGACTAGGACTGTATGGAGGGAGCAGGAGACTAGGACTGTATGGAGGGAGCAGGAGACTAGGACTGTATGGAGGGAGCAGGAGACTAGGACTGTATGGAGGGAGCAGGAGACTAGGACTGTATGGAGGGAGCAGGAGACTAGGACTGTGTGGAGGGAGGAGACTAGGACTGTGTGGAGGGAGGAGACTAGGACTGTGTGGAGGGAGGAGACTAGGACTGTGTGGAGGGAGGAGACTAGGACTGTATGGAGGGAGGAGACTAGGACTGTATGGAGGGAGGAGACTAGGACTGTATGGAGGGAGGAGACTAGGACTGTATGGAGGGAGGAGACTAGGACTGTATGGAGGGAGGAGACTAGGACTGTATGGAGGGAGGAGACTAGGACTGTATGGAGGGAGGAGACTAGGACTGTGTGGAGGGAGGAGACTAGGACTGTGTGGAGGGAGGAGACTAGGACTGTGTGGAGGGAGGAGACTAGGACTGTGTGGAGGAGGAGACTAGGACTGTGTGGAGGGAGGAGACTAGGACTGTGTGGAGGGAGGAGACTAGGACTGTGTGGAGGGAGGAGACTAGGACTGTGTGGAGGGAGGAGACTAGGACTGTGTGGAGGGAGGAGACTAGGACTGTGTGGAGGGAGGAGACTAGGACTGTATGGAGGGAGAAGACTAGGACTGTATGGAGGGAGGAGACTAGGACTGTATGGAGGGAGGAGACTAGGACTGTATGGAGGGAGGAGACTAGGACTGTATGGAGGGAGGAGACTAGGACTGTATGGAGGGAGGAGACTAGGACTGTATGGAGGGAGGAGACTAGGACTGTATGGAGGGAGGAGACTAGGACTGTATGGAGGAGGAGGAGGAGACTAGGACTGTATGGAGGGAGGAGACTAGGACTGTATGGAGGGAGGAGACTAGGACTGTATGGAGGGAGGAGACTAGGACTGTATGGAGGGAGAAGACTAGGGCTGTATGGAGGGAGGAGACTAGGGCTGTATGGAGGGAGGAGACTAGGGCTGTATGGAGGGAGGAGACTAGGGCTGTATGGAGGGAGGAGACTAGGGCTGTATGGAGGGAGGAGACTAGGGCTGTATGGAGGGAGGAGACTAGGGCTGTATGGAGGGAGGAGACTAGGGCTGTATGGAGGGAGGAGACTAGGACTGTATGGAGGGAGATGACTAGGACTGTGTGGAGGGAGGAGACTAGGACTGTGTGGAGGGAGGAGACTAGGACTGTGTGGAGGGAGGAGACTAGGACTGTGTGGAGGGAGGAGACTAGGACTGTGTGGAGGGAGGAGACTAGGACTGTGTGGAGGGAGGAGACTAGGACTGTATGGAGGGAGGAGGAGACTAGGACTGTATGGAGGGAGGAGGAGACTAGGACTGTATGGAGGGAGGAGACTAGGACTGTATGGAGGGAGGAGGAGACTAGGACTGTATGGAGGGAGGAGACTAGGACTGTATGGAGGTTTCTCACCCTGCTCTGTACCGTCACAGCACAGTGTTGCCTGTCTCTCACCCTGCTCTGTACCGTCACAGCACAGTGTCACAGCACAGTGTTGCACTGTCTGTCTCACCCTGCTCTGTACCGTCACAGCACAGTGTTGCCTGTCTCTCACCCTGCTCTGTACCGTCACAGCACAGTGTTGCCTGTCTCTCACCCTGCTCTGTACCGTCACAGCACAGTGTTGCCTGTCTCTCACCCTGCTCTGTACCGTCACAGCACAGTGTTGCCTGTCTCTCACCCTGCTCTGTACCGTCACAGCACAGTGTTGCCTGTCTCTCACCCTGCTCTGTACCGTCACAGCACAGTGTTGCCTGTCTCTCACCCTGCTCTGTACCGTCACAGCACAGTGTTGCCTGTCTCTCACCCTGCTCTGTACCGTCACAGCACAGTGTTGCCTGTCTCTCACCCTGCTCTGTACCGTCACAGCACAGTGTTGCCTGTCTCTCACCCTGCTCTGTACCGTCACAGCACAGTGTTGCCTGTCTCTCACCCTGCTCTGTACCGTCACAGCACAGTGTTGTCTCTGCCTGTCTCTCACCCTGCTCTGTACCGTCACAGCACAGTGTTGCCTGTCTCTCACCCTGCTCTGTACCGCCACAGCACAGTGTTGCCTGTCTCTCACCCTGCTCTGTACCGTCACAGCACAGTGTTGCCTGTCTCTCACCCTGCTCTGTACCGTCACAGCACAGTGTTGCCTGTCTCTCACCCTGCTCTGTACCGTCACAGCACAGTGTTGCCTGTCTCTCACCCTGCTCTGTACCGTCACAGCACAGTGTTGCCTGTCTCTCACCCTGCTCTGTACCGTCACAGCACAGTGTTGCCTGTCTCTCACCCTGCTCTGTACCGTCACAGCACAGTGTTGCCTGTCTCTCACCCTGCTCTGTACCGTCACAGCACAGTGTTGCCTGTGCCTGTCTCTCACCCTGCTCTGTACCGTCACAGCACAGTGTTGCCTGTCTCTCACCCTGCTCTGTACCGTCACAGCACAGTGTTGCCTGTCTCTCACCCTGCTCTGTACCGCCACAGCACAGTGTTGCCTGTCTCTCACCCTGCTCTGTACCGTCACAGCACAGTGTTGCCTGTCTCTCACCCTGCTCTGTACCGTCACAGCACAGTGTTGCCTGTCTCTCACCCTGCTCTGTACCGTCACAGCACAGTGTTGCCTGTCTCTCACCCTGCTCTGTACCGCCACAGCACAGTGTTGCCTGTCTCTCACCCTGCTCTGTACCGCCACAGCACAGTGTTGCCTGTCTCTCACCCTGCTCTGTACCGCCACAGCACAGTGTTGCCTGTCTCTCACCCTGCTCTGTACCGCCACAGCACAGTGTTGCCTGTCTCTCACCCTGCTCTGTACCGCCACAGCACAGTGTTGCCTGTCTCTCACCCTGCTCAGTGTTGCCTGTCTCTCACCCTGCTCTGTACCGTCACAGCACAGTGTTGCCTGTCTCTCACCCTGCTCTGTACCGTCACAGCACAGTGTTGCCTGTCTCTCACCCTGCTCTGTACCGTCACAGCACAGTGTTGCCTGTCTCTCACCCTGCTCTGTACCGTCACAGCACAGTGTTGCCTGTCTCTCACCCTGCTCTGTACCTTCACAGCACAGTGTTGCCTGTCTCTCACCCTGCTCTGTACCTTCACAGCACAGTGTTGCCTGTCTCTCACCCTGCTCTGTACCTTCACAGCACAGTGTTGCCTGTCTCTCACCCTGCTCTGTACCGCCACAGCACAGTGTTGCCTGTCTCTCACCCTGCTCTGTACCTTCACAGCACAGTGTTGCCTGTCTCTCACCCTGCTCTGTACCTTCACAGCACAGTGTTGCCTGTCTAGGGATTCAGCAGGCTAAGTGTTGAAGACGTCAGATAAGCGTTGCCTGGGGTTACTAACCTTACGGTAAAGCTACAAGGGAAGTCTGGATCCAAATGTGTCCTGACACATCATGGTGTCTCTCACTCTGTGTTACTATAGACTACTACTACTACTGGGCACAGATACAGGCCCAGCTACGGGCCCAGATACAGGCCCAGCTACGGGCCCAGAGATGGGTCTAGACACATCATGGTGTCTCTCACTCTGTGTTACTATAGACTACTACTACTACTGGGCCCAGATACAGGCCCAGCTACGGGCCCAGATACAGGCCCAGCTATGGGCCCAGAGACGGGTCTAGCTAGCCTGGTCCCTGATTGGTTTGTGCTTTTGCCTTCTCCCTATTGTCATAGTGGAGCTAAAGAGAGCAGAACCTGACTGGCACCCAGGCTAAGGCCTAGCGACAACATGCTTTAATCCACTGACCCAGACATGCTGTTTGACAGAACCTGACTGGCACCCAGGCTAAGGCCTAGCGACAACATGCTTTAATCCACTGACCCAGACATGCTGTTTGACAGAACCTGACTGGCACCCAGGCTAAGGCCTAGCAACTACATGCTTTAATCCACTGACTGAGACATGATGTTTGACAACTAAGCCCTCTATAAGACCTGACAGACAGCATCATTCTGGAATGGTTACTGTTAGATGCTAAGCCCTCTATAGCACCTGACAGACAGCATCATTCTGGAATGGTTACTGTTAGATGCTAAGCCCTCGATAAGACCTGACAGACAGCATCATTCTGGAATGGTTACTGTTAGATGCTAAGCCCTCTATAGGACCTGACAGACAGCATCATTCTGGAATGGTTACTGTTAGATGCTAAGCCCTCTATAGGACCTGACAGACAGCATCATTCTGGAATGGTTACTGTTAGATGCTAAGCCCTCTATAAGACCTGACAGACAGCATCATTCTGGAATGGTTACTGTTAGATGCTAAGCCCTCTATAAGACCTGACAGACAGCATCATTCTGGAATGGTTACTGTTAGATGCTAAGCCCTCTATAAGACCTGACAGACAGCATCATTCTGGAATGTCGGATCAACATATTTTTAGGTCTGACGACGGAGGCGGCCCCTCGATCCTCAACACCAGGTCTGACGACAGAGGCGGCCCCTCGATCCTCAACACCAGGTCTGGCGACAGAGGCGGCCCCTCGATCCTCAACACCAGGTCTGGCGACAGAGGCGGCCCCTCGATCCTCAACACCAGGTCTGGCGACAGAGGCGGCCCCTCGATCCTCAACACCAGGTCTGGCGACAGAGGCGGCCCCTCGATCCTCAACACCAGGTCTGGCGACAGAGGCGGCCCCTCGATCCTCAACACCGGGTCTGACGACGGCGGCGGAGGCGGCCCCTCGATCCTCAACACCGGGTCTGACGACGGCGGCGGAGGCGGCCCCTCGATCCTCAACACCTGGTCTGACGACAGAGGCGGCCCCTCGATCCTCAACACCTGGTCTGACGACAGAGGCGGAGGCGGCCCCTCGATCCTCAACACCTGGTCTGGTGACGGAGGCGGCCCCTCGATCCTCAACACCGGGTCTGACGACAGAGGCGGAGGCGGCCCCTCGATCCTCAACACCTGGTCTGACGACAGAGGCGGAGGCGGCCCCTCGATCCTCAACACCTGGTCTGGTGACGGAGGCGGCCCCTCGATCCTCAACACCGGGTCTGACGACAGAGGCGGAGGCGGCCCCTCGATCCTCAACACCTGGTCTGACGACAGAGGCGGCCCCTCGATCCTCAACACCGGGTCTGACGACAGAGGCGGCCCCTCGATCCTCAACACCAGGTCTGACGACAGAGGCGGGGCCCCTCGATCCTCAACACCTGGTCTGACGACAGAGGCGGCCCCTCGATCCTCAACACCTGGTCTGACGACAGAGGCGGCCCCTCGATCCTCAACACCGGGTCTGACGACAGAGGCGGCCCCTCGATCCTCAACACCAGGTCTGACGACAGAGGCGGCCCCTCGATCCTCAACACCGGGTCTGACGACAGAGGCGGCCCCTCGATCCTCAACACCAGGTCTGACGACAGAGGCGGCCCCTCGATCCTCAACACCTGGTCTGACGACAGAGGCGGAGGCGGCCCCTCGATCCTCAACACCTGGTCTGACGACAGAGGCAGAGGCGGCCCCTCGATCCTCAACACCTGGTCTGACGACAGAGGCGGAGGCGGCCCCTCGATCCTCAACACCTGGTCTGACGACAGAGGCGGCCTGTCGTTCGCTGCTCAATGTGTCTATAGTTTCTTGGTTGAATCCTGTCTCTTAGCTTGTGGTAGGTGATTAGTTTAGATTCAGTCAATCAAAGTGTCTACTTTGTACTAAAGAGTGCGACTTCTCAGTGAAATGTGTGTGTGTGTGTGTGTGTGTGTGTGTGTGTGTGTGTGTGTGTGTGTGTGTGTGTGTGTGTGTGTGTGTGTGTGTGTGTGTGTGTGTGTGTGTGTGTGTGTGTGTGTGTGTGTGTGTGTGTGTGTGTGTGTGTGGCCTCTTCTACTTTGATCTTAGCTAATGTGAGCAGAAAGGCTTCAGTGTCGTCACCATTAGTGATATTAAGAGGACATCCACAGAGGTGCCATCTGTTAACCCCCCTTTCTCTCCCCCTCCATCTCCTCCCTCGTTCTCCCACCCTCTCTCTGCTAGTAGCTCAGTCTGCTCTCCCTCCTCCCTGCCTCCCTCGTTCTTCCACCCTCTCTTTGCTAGTAGCTCACAGTCTGCTCTCCCTCCTCCCTGCCTCCCTCGTTCTTCCACCCTCTCTCTGCTAGTAGCTCACAGTCTGCTCTCCCTCCTCCCTGCCTCCCTCGTTCTTCCACCCTCTCTCTACTAGTAGCTCAGTCTGCTCTCCCTCCCTCTCTCCCCTGTAGCGATTAAGCAACACAGCGTGATGCTAAATATAGCTTCTATTTGAGAGGAAAGCGGTGGTAATTTAGCTGTGTTTTAGACTGACACACACACACACACACACACACACACACACACGAGTGACTAGTCCGCAGTAGCAGCATGATGGATGAGATTATAAATGAGTGTAATAGTCACATGTACGGGGTTGAAGGGGTCGTTGCGGGGTTGAAGGGGTCGTTTCGGGGTTGAAGGGGTCGTTACTGGGGTTGAAGGGGTCGTTACTGGGGTTGAAGGGGTCGTTACTGGGGTTGAAGGGGTCGTTGCGGGGTTGAAGGGGTCGTTGCGGGGTTGAAGGTGTCGTTACTGGGGTTGAAGGGGTCGTTACTGGGGTTGAAGGGGTCGTTACTGGGGTTGAAGGGTTCGTTACTGGGGTTGAAGGGTCGGTACTGGGGTTGAAGGGGTCGGTACGGGGTTGAAGGGGTCGTTACTGGGGTTGAAGGGGTCGTTACGGGGGTTGAAGGGGTCGTTACGGGGTTGAAGGGGTCGTTACGGGGTTGAAGGTGTCGTTACGGGGTTGAAGGTGTCGTTATGGGGGTTGAAGGGGTCGTTACTGGGGTTGAAGGGGTCGTTACTGGGGTTGAAGGGGTTGAAGGGGTTACGGGGTTGAAGGGGTCGTTACGGGGTTGAAGGTGTCGTTACGGGGTTGAAGGTGTCGTTATGGGGGTTGAAGGTGTCGTTGCAGTATGGGGGTTGAAGGTGTCGTTACGGGGGTTGAAGGTGTCGTTACGGGGGTTGAAGGTGTCGTTACTGGGGTTGAAGGGGTCGGTACGGGGGTTAAAGGTGTCGTTACAGGGTAAGGTGAAATCCTTGCGCTCCAAAAAAAGTTAAAGAACTACACACACACACACACACACACACACACACACACACACGAGTGACTAGTCCGCAGTAGCAGCATGATGGATGAGATTATAAATGAGTGTAATAGTCACATGTACGGGGTTGAAGGGGTCGTTGCGGGGTTGAAGGGGTCGTTGCGGGGTTGAAGGGGTCGTTGCGGGGTTGAAGGGGTCGTTGCGGGGTTGAAGGTGTCGTTACGGGGTTGAAGGGTCGTTACTGGGGTTGAAGGGGTCGTTACTGGGGTTGAAGGGGTCGTTACTGGGGTTGAAGGGGTCGTTACTGGGGTTGAAGGGGTCGTTACTGGGGTTGAAGGGGTCGGTACTGGGGTTGAAGGGGTCGTTACTGGGGTTGAAGGGGTCGTTACTGGGGTTGAAGGGGTCGTTACGGGGTTGAAGGGGTCGTTACGGGGTTGGGGTTGAAGGTGTCGTTACGGGGTTGAAGGTGTCGTTATGGGGGTTGAAGGTGTCGTTACGGGGGTTGAAGGTGTCGTTACGGGGGTTGAAGGTGTCGTTACGGGGGTTGAAGGTGTCGTTACGGGGGTTGAAGGTGTCGTTACGGGGGTTGAAGGTGTCGTTACGGGGGTTGAAGGTGTCGTTACTGGGGTTGAAGGGGTCGGTACGGGGGTTAAAGGTGTCGTTACAGGGTAAGGTGAAATCCTTGCGCTCCAAAAAAAGTTAAAGAACACACACACACACACACACACACACACACACACACACACACACACACACACACACACACACACACACAGTACCAGTCAAAAGTTTGAGAACACCAAGTCATTCCAGGGTTTTTCTTTAGTTTTTACTATTATTATCTACATTTAAAATAATAATGAAGACATCAAAACAGTGACATAACACACACGTGATCATGTAGTAACCAAAATAAAGATGTTGAACAAATCAAAATATATTTAGATTTGAGATTTTTCAAAGTTGCCACCCTTTGCCTTGATGACACTTGGTATTCATATCAGCGTCTTTTTGTCAACACTTGTCCCACTTCCCTCTTGGTAAGACCACTTTTCTGAGGTAAATGAATAAAGAAGTTTTTCTACCGTGACAAACCACGTTGTCACTGACTCTCTGAGTCATTGTCTCTGGCGTGGGAGATACATGCAGGCTTTCAGCCATTCAGAACACCTGGGGCGGGAGATACATGCAGGCTTTCAGCCATTCTAAACACCTAGGGTGGGAGGTACATGCAGGCTTTCAGCCATTCAAAACACCTGGGGCGGGAGGTACATGCAGGCTTTCAGCCATTCAGAACACCTGGGGTGGGAGATACATGCAGGCTTTCAGCCATTCAGAACACCTGGGGTGGGAGGTACATGCAGGCTTTCAGCCAGTCAGAACACCTGGCGTAGGAGATACATGCAGGCTTTCAGCCATTCTAAACACCTGGGGTGGGAGGTACATGCAGGCTTTCAGCCATTCTAAACACCTGGGGTGGGAGGTACATGCAGGCTTTCAGCCATTCAAAACACCTGGGGCGGGAGGTACATGCAGGCTTTCAGCCATTCAGAACACCTGGAGTAGGAGGTACATGCAGGCTTTCAGCCATTCAAAACACCTGGAAGATCAACAGTTCTCTCTTTCTCTGCCCAGCGACGTTACGAACACAAGCAGCACAGAACCGGACTCAAGTTCTGCAAGCAGATCCTGTCCCACCCCAAGTTCACAGAACATGGAGGTAAGGGAGGGATGAGATGTAGACCCCTTTATAAAGCCTCTCGTTCTCTCCCCCTCCCCCACCCTGCAGAGACCCTGACGATGACCTCTCGTTGTCTCCCCCTCCCTGCAGAGACCCTGACGATGACCTCTCGTTGTCTCCCCCACCCTGCAGAGACCCTGACGATGACCTCTCGTTGTCTCCCCCTCCCTGCAGAGACCCTGACGATGACCTCTCGTTGTCTTCCCCTCCCTGCAGAGACCCTGACGATGACCTCTCGTTGTCTCCCCCTCCCTGCAGAGACCCTGACGATGACCTCTCGTTGTCTCCTCCTCCCTGCAGAGACCCTGACGATGACCTCTCGTTGTCTCCCCCTCCCTGCAGAGACCCTGACGATGACCTCTCGTTGTCTCCCCCTCCCTGCAGAGACCCTGACGATGACCTCTCGTTGTCTCCCCCTCCCCCACCCTGCAGAGACCCTGGCGATGAAGGGTTTAACCCTGAACTGTCTGGGGAAGAAGGAGGAGGCTTACAACCTGGTCAGACGAGGCCTCCGCAACGACCTCCAGAGTCATGTCTGTAACCTTTTAAAAACAGGCCTGGGATGTAGTCTGTGGATGTGTGACTGAAACGGGATGCCGTTAAGTGTGTCAGAAAACGTCTGTTAAAACCATTTTTACCTCATTATAATGTTGCAAGGAACCACTTAACAAAATAAAAATACATTATTAATACTACTGTAGAGAATCGGAATGAAATGTAGTCCATCCTGTCTATTGGCTTCTCCTCATAGTCGAGCCTGTCTCAAAATACAACACTGACCCTTTAAGGCTCTCCTGGAGGATGATTGGCTACCCCATAGTGGACTATACAACGCTGGCCCTTTAAGGCTCTCCTGGAGGATGATTGGCTACCCCATAGTGGACTATACGACACTGGCCCTTTAAGGCTCTCCTGGAGGATGATTGGCTACCCCACAGTGGACTATACAACACTGGCCCTTTAAGGCTCTCCTGGAGGATGATTGGCTACCCCACACTGGACTATACAACACTGGCCCTTTAAGGCTCTCCTGGAGGATGATTGGCTACCCCAGAGTGGACTATACAACACTGGCCCTTTAAGGCTCTCCTGGAGGATGATTGGCTACCCCATAGTAGACTATACAACACTGGCCCTTTAAGGCTCTCCTGGAGGATGATTGGCTACCCCACACTGGACTATACAACACTGGCCTTTTAAGGCTCTCCTGGAGGATGATTGGCTACCCCACAGTGGACTATACAACACTGGCCCTTTAAGGCTCTCCTGGAGGATGATTGGCTACCCCATAGTGGACTATACGACACTGGCCCTTTAAGGCTCTCCTGGAGGATGATTGGCTACCCCACAGTGGACTATACAACACTGGCCCTTTAAGGCTCTCCTGGAGGATGATTGGCTACCCCACACTGGACTATACAACACTGGCCCTTTAAGGCTCTCCTGGAGGATGATTGGCTACCCCACAGTGGACTATACAACACTGGCCCTTTAAGGCTCTCCTGGAGGATGATTGGCTACCCCACAGTGGACTATACAACACAACACTGATGATTGGCTACCCCACAGTGGACTTTACAACACTGGCCCTCTCCTGGAGGATGATTGGCTACCCCACAGTGGACTATACAACACTGGCCCTTTAAGGCTCTCCTGGAGGATGATTGGCTACCCCACAGTGGACTATACAACACTGGCCCTTTAAGGCTCTCCTGGAGGATGATTGGCTACCCCATAGTAGACTATACAACACTGGCCCTTTAAGGCTCTCCTGGAGGATGATTGGCTACCCCACAGTGGACTATACAACACTGGCCCTTTAAGGCTCTCCTGGAGGATGATTGGCTACCCCACACTGGACTATACAACACTGGCCCTTTAAGGCTCTCCTGGAGGATGATTGGCTACCCCACAGTGGACTATACAACACTGGCCCTTTAAGGCTCTCCTGGAGGATGATTGGACTAGACTATACAACACTGGCCCTTTTAAGGCTATACAACACTCTCCTGGAGGATGCTTGGCTACCCCATAGTGGACTATACAACACTGGCCCTTTAAGGCTCTCCTGGAGGATGATTGGCTACCCCATAGTGGACTATACAACACTGCAATTCCAACTAAATGCTTTGAGGTGGTTACGGTAGGCTACTTCAAAGCAAGGTAACGAGCAAAGACATGCTGATCAAAATCATCTTGTCTGGTTAAGATATTCTGTTACTGGTCAGTTAGGTTATTCTAGGAATGTTTTGAACGTTGATGGCCGAAATTTGAGCTCTCGAGAGGCGTTTCTACAACAGGAGTAACATTGGTTTAATAACGCACCCGTTCTTGTTGTTGTCGGCCATTTTGTAGTTATGAGTGTCGGTGAAATAGTTCACAAGCCAGGCTACACAATAGGTTTTGAATTGACTGTGTCGTCAGTCTGTTGTCTATCATTCTTATTGGTTACCTGCTTCTGCTAGGAGGCTTGCTCTCTCTGTCTATCTCTCTGTTTCACCACACACACACACACACACTCTCTCTCACCCGTTTGACATTAAGTAGCAGAGCCCTGCTCTTGTCTCTCTAAAACAGGGCCGTGACTGGCTCACACACACACACACACACACACACACACACACACACACACACACACACACACACACACACACACACACACACACACACACACACACACACACACACACACACACACACACACACACAGGCTAGACCCAGCCTCCAGTCACACACACACACACACACACACACACACACACACACACACACACACACACACACACACACACACACACACACACACACACACACACACACACACACACACAGGCTAGACCCAGCCTCCAGTCACACACACACACATACACACACACACAGGCTAGACCCAGCCTCCAGTCAGCACACACACACACACACACACACACACACACACACACACACACACACACACACACACACACACACACACACACACACACACACACACAGGCTAGACCCAGCCTCCAGTCAGCACACACACACACACGCCACTACACACACAGGCTAGACCCAGCCTCCAGTCACACACACACACATACACACACACACAGGCTAGACCCAGCCTCCAGTCAGCACACACACACACACACGCCACTACACACACAGGCTAGACCCAGCCTCCAGTCACACACACACACACACACACACACACACACACACACACACACACACACACACACACACACACACACACACACACACACACACACACACACACACACACACACAGGCTAGACCCAGCCTCCAGTCAGCACACACACACATACGCCACTACACACACAGGCTAGACCCAGCCTCCAGTCACACACACACACATACACACACACACAGGCTAGACCCAGCCTCCAGTCACACATACACACACACACAGGCTAGACCCAGCCTCCAGTCAGCACACACACACACACGCCACTACACACACAGGCTAGACCCAGCCTCCAGTCAGCACACACACACACACACACACACACACACACACACACACACACACACACACACACACACACACACACACACACACACACACACACACACACACACACACACACACAGGCTAGACCCAGCCTCCAGTCAGCACACACACACACACGCCACTACACACACAGGCTAGACCCAGCCTCCAGTCACACACATACACACACACACAGGCTAGACCCAGCCTCCAGTCACACATACACACACACACAGGCTAGACCCAGCCTCCAGTCAGCACACACACACACACGCCACTACACACACAGGCTAGACCCAGCCTCCAGTCAGCACACACACACACACACACACACACACACACACACACACACACACACACACACACACACACACACACACACACACGCTAGACCTAGCCTCCTTGTGGAGCCTCCTAGCCTCCACAACACATTTACAGAATTATCATGATAAAGATCAATTGAACGATACGTTTATAACGTTTATAATGTTAATGTGCACGAGTAAATGTTTTATTTTAAACTACTACTAGAATGTTGTTGCTATCAGTTGTCCTGTTAGCAGAAGGCCATATTAGCAGACTTAACTCATTTAAAACAGCACATGTCTCTAGTATTTATTTAACTGGGAAAGTCAGTTAGTGTCAGCATATTCTAGCATTGTCAACATGACTCAGCAGAAACAAAAATCTACTTCCTCCTCTGCCAACTACTACTTGCTCTCTCTTTTTTTGTTTTATTGCTGCCTTTGTTTTCTCATTGGTGAGATCAGGTTACTTCACGGAAGGGCGGATGGAAGAATACATTTAAAGTTAGAGGATCAGGAACTTGATACTAAGCTAACCGCTAACTTGCTAGCCCCTCTCTCATTGTTTCCCTATGAGAGACTAGCGCACTATGCTAAGCTAATGGCTAACTTCTCCTTGTTCCCCCTGTAGGAGACGAGGTACCAGTTGCTGCGGCCAGCCCAGAGTGCTTCATGGATCGGCTACGCCATCGCCTCCTAGAGGACTACGAGATGGCTGCCAAGATGGCAGAGGAGTTCAGGAAAACACAACCGGTACGGTATGTCCAGAGACAAGTCAACCTATGAGCTGAATCAGTCTGTCCTTGGTCTATCCCAGGCTTATGTCATAACTGTCAATTTATTGAGAAAAAAAATCATCATAAAAAAATTATAAAAATCATTACATAAAAACGAATCCCATCTTAATAATCCTCTGGAATAAGGGGCATTTTGGAGTAATAATTACATAATCAACATTTTCTAGTTATACTAGTCCCATGCGAATAGGTCGTTGACCACGTGCATGCGACGCATATACGTGTCATGTAAAGAGAGCAAGGATTAAGGGAATAGGGAATGTTTTTCTAAAGGAATCGGGGATTTTGGTACACACTGTGTTCACCGTTCACACCACTAATCCAAAATGGCTTCCTCTCCTTGTTTCTGAAAACCATTTATTTATTAATTTAGGATTTATTTAACCAGGTAAGTCATTGAGAAAGCATTATATTTTACGACAACGATGTGAACGTAGTAAAGGTGGAAGTTGTATGCTGCATGTCTGTACCAGGTCACAGTATTTGATTGATCAGTTCTATCTTATCAATAGAGAGGAAGGAAAGGAGACGAGGAGAGGAAACCACTGCTCTAGTGCAACAGTAGGAGCATTGAGAACATAATGTATGACTACCACTCACAACAAAGTGTTTTCCCTCATCAGTTTACGGTCTGAGTTACAGTGAAGCTAGCTGACGGTGCGACACAGTAAAGCTAGCTGACGGTGCGACTCAGTAAAGCTAGATGACGGTGCGACACAGTAAAGCTAGCTGACGGTGCGACACAGTAAAGCTAGCTGACGGTACCACACAGTACAGCTAGCTGACGGTACGACACGGTAAAGCTAGCTGACGGTACGACTCAGTAAAGCTAGCTGACGGTACGACTCAGTAAAGCTAGCTGACGGTACGACTCAGTACAGCTAGCTGACGGTACGACTCAGTACAGCTAGCTGATGGTACGACACAGTACAGCTAGCTAACGGTACGACACGGTACAGCTAGCTAACGGTACGACACGGTACAGCTAGCTGACGGTACGACACGGTAAAGCTAGCTGACGGTACGACACGGTAAAGCTAGCTGACGGTGCGACTCGGTAAAGCTAGCTGACGGTACGACTCGGTAAAGCTAGCTGAATGTGCGACTCAGTATAGTCAGTCAGCCTGTGCCTCTAAGGTGATGTAAATCTGTGTGGCGTGTCTGTCACGACCACAATAGAGCGTGCTCTCTGGGCCTCCTGATAAGACCAACCTGCTTGCTGCCTTTGTCCCAGCATGTAGTTCTACTGAAGTGGTGCTCTATGTAAACATGTACATGATAAAGCCTGTGATGTTGAAGGATTTTATACTTGTCTCTCACCTCTCTTTCTCCATCTCTCTCACTTTCCCTCTATCTCTTTTTCTGTTTCACCTCCCCACGAGTACAGTAAGCTGCTGCTCTATCTGAACCATAGACACTACATAACATTACGTAACCCTGTTATAACACTACATAACTCTGTTATTACCCTGTTATAACCTCTCTCTCCTAGACTTTTCCAGACAAGGTGGAAGTAAAGCTAGCTACAGTGAGCTGCTGCTGTACCAGAACCATCGACACTACATAATACTACATAACCCTGTTATAACCTCTCTCCTAGACGTCTCCAGACCAGGTGAACTGTGAGCTGCTGCTGTACCAGAACCATAGACACTACATAACCCTGTTATAACCTCTCTCCTAGACGTTTCCAGACCAGGTGAACTGTGAGCTGCTGCTGTACCAGAACCAGGTGCTGAGGGAGGCTTGGACTCTATAAGGAGGCTCTGGACCACCTCACCACCCACCACCTACGAGAAACAGATCTGTGACAAACTGGCCGTCGAGGAGACACAGGTGTGTGTGTGTGTGTGTGTGTGTGTGTGTGTGTGTGTGTGTGTGTGTGTGTGTGTGTGTGTGTGTGTGTGTGTGTGTGTGTGTGTGTGTGTGTGTGTGTGTGTGTGTGTGTGTGTGTGTGTGTGTGTGTGTGTGTGTGTGTGAGTCTATGTGTGTGTGTGAGTCTATGTGTGTGTGTGAGTCTATGTGTGTGTGTGTGTGTGTGTGTGTGTGTGTGTGTGTGTGTGTGTGTGTGTGTGTGTGTGTGTGTGTGTGTGTGTGTGTGTGTGTGTGTGTGTGTGTGTGTGTGTGTGTGTGTGTGTGTGTGTGTGTGTGTGTGTGTGTGTGTGTGTGTGTGTGTGTGTGTGTGTGTGTGTGTGTGTGTGTGTGTGTGTGTGTGTGTGTGTGTGTGTGTGTGTCTGTGTGTGTTTGTGTGTTTGCAGCCATCACACACATTTGATTTCTTTATTTGGATCCACAGAGAAACCAAGTCTGAAGCCTCTCATCGTCTCTCCGTATGTCACTCTCACCTGGAACACAGAGATCTCTAACAGTGTATTCCCACCTGTAGGAGTGTGTTTTTGAACCTGGATCGTCTGGATGAAGCTACAGCGGTCTACAGGAGAGAGACCCTGAGAACTGGTCCTACTACCACGGTCTGGAGAAGGCCCTGAATAATCTGCATCGTTAATCAATATAATAATATATAATAATAATTATAAATCAATATCAACATCATAACAATCTGCATCGTAAATCAATATCAACATCATGACAACAATCTGCATCGTTAATCAATATCAACATCATGACAACAATCTGCATCGTAAATCAATATCAACATCATGACAACAATCTGCATCGTAAATCAATATCAACATCATGACAACAATCTGCATCGTAAATCAATATCAACATCATGACAATCTGCATCGTAAATCAATATCAACATCATGACAATAATCTGCATCGTAAATCAATATCAACATCATGACAATCTGCATCGTAAATCAATATCAACATCATGACAATAATCTGCATCGTAAATCAATATCAACATCATAACAATCTGCATCGTAAATCAATATAATAATATATAATAATAATTATAAATCAATATCAACATCATGACAACAATCTGCATCGTAATCAATAACAACATCATGACAACAATCTGCATCGTAATCAATAACAACATCATGACAACAATCTGCATCGTAATCAATAACAACATCATGACAATAATCTGCATCGTAAATCAATATCAGCATCATGACAATAATCTGCATCGTAAATCAATATCAACATCATGACAACAATCTGCATCGTAAATCAATATCAACATCATGACAATAATCTGCATCGTAAATCAATATCAACATCATGACAATAATCTGCATCGTAAATCAATATCAACATCATGACAATCTGCATCGTAAATCAATATCAGCATCATGACAATAATCTGCATCGTAAATCAATATCAACATCATGACAATCTGCATCGTAAATCAATATCAACATCATGACAATAATCTGCATCGTAAATCAATATCAACATCATGACAATAATCTGCATCGTAATCAATAACAACATCATGACAATAATCTGCATCGTAAATCAATATCAACATCATGACAATCTGCATCGTAAATCAATATCAACATCATGACAATCTGCATCGTAAATCAATATCAACATCATGACTATAATCTGCATCGTAAATCAATATCAACATCATGACAATCTGCATCGTAAATCAATATCAACATCATGACAATAATCTGCATCGTAAATCAATATCAACATCATAACAATCTGCATCGTAAATCAATATCAACATCATGACAATCTGCATCGTAAATCAATATCAACATCATGACAATAATCTGCATCGTAAATCAATATCAACATCATGACAATCTGCATCGTAAATCAATATAATAATATATAATAATAATTATAAATCAATATCAACATCATAACAATCTGCATCGTAAATCAATATAATAATATATAATAATAATTATAAATCAATATCAACATCATGACAATCTGCATCGTAAATCAATATCAACATCATGACAACAATCTGCATCGTTAATCAATATCAACATCATGACAACAATCTGCATCGTAAATCAATATCAACATCATGACAACAATCTGCATCGTAATCAATAACAACATCATGACAATCTGCATCGTAAATCAATATCAACATCATGACAATCTGCATCGTAAATCAATATCAGCATCATGACAATAATCTGCATCGTAAATCAATATCAACATCATGACAATCTGCATCGTAAATCAATATCAACATCATGACAATAATCTGCATCGTAAATCAATATCAACATCATGACAATAATCTGCATCGTAAATCAATATCAACATCATGACAATAATCTGCATCGTAAATCAATATCAACATCATAACAATCTGCATCGTAAATCAATATCAACATCATGACAATCTGCATCGTAAATCAATATCAACATCATGACAATAATCTGCATCGTAAATCAATATCAACATCATGACAATCTGCATCGTAAATCAATATCAACATCATGACAATAATCTGCATCGTAAATCAATATCAACATCATGACAATCTGCATCGTAAATCAATATAATAATATATAATAATAATTATAAATCAATATCAACATCATGACAATCTGCATCGTAAATCAATATCAACATCATGACAACAATCTGCATCGTTAATCAATATCAACATCATGACAACAATCTGCATCGTAAATCAATATCAACATCATGACAACAATCTGCATCGTAATCAATAACAACATCATGACAATCTGCATCGTAAATCAATATCAACATCATGACAATCTGCATCGTAAATCAATATCAGCATCATGACAATCTGCATCGTAAATCAATATCAACATCATGACAATCTGCATCGTAAATCAATATCAACATCATGACAATAATCTGCATCGTAAATCAATATCAACATCATGACAATAATCTGCATCGTAAATCAATATCAACATCATGACAATAATCTGCATCGTAAATCAATATCAACATCATGACAATCTGCATCGTAAATCAATATCAACATCATGACAATCTGCATCGTAAATCAATATCAACATCATGACAATCTGCATCGTAAATCAATATCAACATCATGACAATAATCTGCATCGTAAATCAATATCAACATCATGACAATCTGCATCGTAAATCAATATCAACATCATGACAATAATCTGCATCGTAAATCAATATCAACATCATAAATATCTGCATCGTAAATCAATATCAACATCATGACAATCTGCATCGTAAATCAATATCAACATCATGACAATAATCTGCATCGTAAATCAATATCAACATCATGACAATCTGCATCGTAAATCAATATCAACATCATAACAATCTGCATCGTAAATCAATATCAACATCATGACAATAATCTGCATCGTAAATCAATATCAACATCATGACAATCTGCATCGTAAATCAATATCAACATCATGACAATAATCTGCATCGTAAATCAATATCAACATCATGACAATCTGCATCGTAAATCAATATCAACATCATGACAATAATCTGCATCGTAAATCAATATAATAATATATAATAATAATTATAAATCAATATCAACATCATAACAATCTGCATCGTAAATCAATATCAACATCATAACAATCTGCATCGTAAATCAATATCAACATCATGACAACAATCTGCATCGTAAATCAATATCAACATCATGACAATAATCTGCATCGTAAATCAATATCAACATCATGACAATCTGCATCGTAAATCAATATCAACATCATGACAATCTGCATCGTAAATCAATATCAACATCATAACAATCTGCATCGTAAATCAATATCAACATCATGACAATCTGCATCGTAAATCAATATCAACATCATGACAATAATCTGCATCGTAAATCAATATCAACATCATAACAATCTGCATCGTAAATCAATATCAACATCATGACAATCTGCATCGTTAATCAATATCAACATCATGACAATCTGCATCGTTAATCAATATCAACATCATGACAATCTGCATCGTTAATCAATATCAACATCATGACAATAATCTGCATCGTAAATCAATATCAACATCATAACAATCTGCATCGTAAATCAATATCAACATCATGACAATAATCTGCATCGTAAATCAATATCAACATCATGACAATAATCTGCATCGTAAATCAATATCAACATCATGAGATTTATACATCTAAAAGAAAACAAACTACAACAATAAACCAAGTTGACTTGTGAAAAATATGTCCCCTTTTATTAAAGTGTTTCAAACTACAAAGAATGAACAGATGATTATAATATAATATATATAATATAATAATACCTGGACTAATAATGGAGACACTTCAACATAAAGAATATAACAGTAGACTATACTAAATAATATAAAAACAAAAACAAAAATACAATGAATGTATAGAATGCGGTGGAGGCTGGTGGGAGGAGCTATAGGAGGACTGGCTCATTGTATTGGCTGGAAGGGAATGAATGTATAGAATGCGGTGGAGGCTGGTGGGAGGAGCTATAGGAGGACTGGCTCATTGTATTGGCTGGAAGGGAATGAATGTATAGAATGCGGTGGAGGCTGGTGGGAGGAGCTATAGGAGGACTGGCTCATTGTATTGGCTGGAAGGGAATGAATGTATAGAATGCGGTGGAGGCTGGTGGGAGGAGCTATAGGAGGACTGGCTCATTGTATTGGCTGGAAGGGAATGAATGTATAGAATGCGGTGGAGGCTGGTGGGAGGAGCTATAGGAGGACTGGCTCATTGTATTGGCTGGAAGGGAATGAATGTATAGAATGCGGTGGAGGCTGGTGGGAGGAGCTATAGGAGGACTGGCTCATTGTATTGGCTGGAAGGGAATGAATGTATAGAATGCGGTGGAGGCTGGTGGGAGGAGCTATAGGAGGACTGGCTCATTGTATTGGCTGGAAGGGAATGAATGTATAGAATGCGGTGGAGGCTGGTGGGAGGAGCTATAGGAGGACTGGCTCATTGTATTGGCTGGAAGGGAATGAATGGAACGGTATCAAACAGATCAAGTGTTTGACTCCGTTCCACCTACTCCGTTTCAGCCAATACAATGAGCCAGGTTTCTGAGGCTCCTCCCACCAGCCTCCGCTGATGGAATGCAAAACAGACCTAATTGAGCTCGTTTCTTAAATGAACCGAAACCCCATGTTACCCAGAACCCCATGTTACCCAAAACCCCATGTTACCAAAACCCCATGTTACCCAAAACCCCATGTTACCAAAACCCCATGTTACCAAAACCCCTTGTTACCCAGAACCCCATGTTACCCAGAACCCCATGTTACCCAGAACCCCATGTTACCCAGAACCCCATGTTACCAAAACCCCATGTTACCAAAACCCCATGTTACCAAAACCCCTTGTTACCCAGAACCCCATGTTACCCAGAACCCCATGTTACCCAGAACCCCATGTTACCCAGAACCCCATGTTACCAAAACCCCATGTTACCCAGAACCCCATGTTACCAAAACCCCATGTTACCAAAACCCCTTGTTACCAAAACCCCTTGTTACCCAGAACCCCATGTTACCAAAACCCCATGTTACCCAGAACCCCATGTTACCAAAACCCCATGTTACCAAAACCCCATGTTACCAAAACCCCATGTTACCAAAACCCCATGTTACCCAGAACCCCATGTTACCAAAACCCCATGTTACCCAGAACCCCATGTTACCAAAACCCCATGTTACCAAAACCCCATGTTACCAAAACCCCATGTTACCAAAACCCCATGTTACCAAAACCCCATGTTACCAAAACCCCATGTTACCAAAACCCCATGTTACCAAAACCCCATGTTACCCAGAACCCCATGTTACCAAAACCCCATGTTACCAAAACCCCATGTTACCAAAACCCCATGTTACCCAGAACCCCGAGTGGTAAAAATCAAACTAAAAGATTCTTCCAAGGTTCTAGAAAGAGAAACTAATTCTGAACTTGTTATTAAAATTAGAACCACTTCAGGTTTGTCACCACATTTTAAACACCAGTCCACTGCTGACCATCGATTTAAAACACAAAACTGTCCTAAGATCAGCATGTAGGGTCAGCTTCATTCTACTCCTACTCCGTCCCTGGGCTGCTCTCTCCTCTCCCGGTCCAGCTTCAGCTCTGGAGCTCAGAGAGACCATCTCCATGGCATTGACATAAAGATCCATGCTGCTCACCCTGTTCACTCTCTTCTGCCTCCTGGTGGGCTAGAGAGACACAGCACCAACAGTCAGACATTTACTCTCTAGTATCTCCATTCTCTCTCCCTCCCCCTCTCCCTCTCCCTCTAGTTTAAATGACTTGTAACATCTGAGTAAATGTCTTTACCTTGTAGTACAGGTAGGAGGTGGTGATTGTTGTCAGTAGGATCAGCAGCACTACAACGTGTCTGATGATGAAGCCTGGCAGAGGAGAGGCTGCAAACAGAAACACCTTTGATGAGGGGACTGATCATCATCACATTGATCTGTGGGAAATCTGTCAATGACAAAGTTATAAGTCTGGTTCCTGTTCAGTTACCTGTGATGGTGAGGAAGAGGAGCTCACTCTCAGAGGAGAAGTTATGAGAGAAAACATAATTATCATAAACACAGCTGTAGTTCCCTTGGTGGGAGTCATCTGCAGCAGGGAAGAGGAAGGCAGCAGAGTGATTGACAGCTGGCTGGGTCTGGGTTCTGTTGGAGCCGGTGAACGTGAGGAGGAAGGAGCCTCCTGGGTACTGTGGCTGAGTGGAGCAGGTGATGGTGAAGTTGTAGCCCCTGAACATCTCGGGCCCCTGGTGGCCCCTGAAGACCCCTCCCATTGGGTCAGTCAGGAAGATATCAGGCTGGACCAGGAGATCTGTAACAATAAAAGAGAACAAGAAAAACCTCTTCAACTAGTTTCCTATAAATATGACAATAACATCAGCATGTAACAGTGCCAGACACCCTCCCTCACAGGGCAACATGAGTAGTGGGCCTACAGTCACTGAGACAACATATGTTGATATCAGGCTGAAGCAGGACATCTGGAACAAGAGGAGAGAAAAAGAAAACGTAGCTCCTCAACTACTTTCCTCATTTAGATGTGACAATAACATGACATGTGACAGTGGTAGTGAGTAGAGACGTTCACTGAGATAACACTCAAATACAAAGCATTCTGGGATATTTAAGTTGTATTTGATTTCTACTTGACTGAGTGATCTATTTAGTAAAGCAGACTGACAAGCTAAACAGTCATCATGAGAGGTGCAGAGGAAGTTGTATGAATAAAGGAAATCAGTTGAATATAATTATAATATGTTGATATTTCCTGATCAGATCACTGTGAGTCCAGGAAGGAGATATAATACATGGACTAAAGCATGTGGAACTCAGCAGTGAGTTTTACAACAGAGGATTATTTTTACGCTCTACGTGGTTCAGCCCTCAGTGGTCCGTTCTGTTTGTGTTGTCTACCACTTCACTGCTGAGCCGTTGTTGCTCCTCGACGTGCCACGTTAAGTCACTGAGATCTTCAGTAAGTCCAATCTATTGGCAATGTTTGTCTATGGAGATTGCATGGCTGTGTGCTCAATTTCAAACACCTGTCAGCAACTGCTGTGGCTGAAATAGCCGGATCAACAAATGTCCACATACTTTTGGCCATATAGTGTATCTTGTTATTACCTGAGCAGATCACTGTGAGTCCAGGAAGGAGACCATAACTTCTCCTACACTCCCTCAGTGAAGACTCAGACCCAGAACAGGAAACTCTAAACTCTCTAGTGGTGTTTCCAGGTGGTACTGAAACAGTGGAGCCACAACCCAGCTGTCTACACACTACTACAGCTACATTCTCCTGGTCCCTGTCATCAGCTCCCACAGTCCTCCACTCTCCCTGGTCGTACCACTCCACTCCACCAGCACAGCGACTGCCTCCTCCCACCAGCCTCACATCATCAGGCTCTGAGAAAAGAAAAGAGAGAGACAGTAATCTTACTATTTTCTCACTAAAACACACCTATATTGTCTCTCATATTCTTCAATACAGGTGAGAAACAATGTTGATTGAGTGACAAACTGTTTCTTACCTGAGCAGGTGAGTCCAACAGCATTACCAGGTAGGCAGGTGTTGTTCTCTCTGTCTGAGGTGTCACAGTCCAGGAGAAGGGACTCTTTGCCTTTACACTGGAACTCTTTATCCCAGGTCTGACCCTCACCTTCTCCATAGAGCCCCCCCTGTAGAGCTGCAGGAGCCCCACAGCCAACATCCCTACAGACGACCTCTGCATCCTGCCGGTCAAAGTCAGCTTCACACACTGAGGCCCAGGACTGATTGGACTTCACCTCCACTCTCCCAGAGCAGAGACCAGCTCCATCCACAAGCCGCACAGACTCTGGAGAAAAAGAGTTGGTTGAACATTCAATCAGTTTTGTTGATGACACTGTCGATGACTAAACACAAATATGTTGGATAAAAGATAGTAGTTTGCTATGTTTGATACTGTAAGAGGTAGAAATGGGTTCTTAGTCACTCAGGATCGGGTTGGGAATAATGCAGGCAGGAGACAGGAATAAGTTCACTTCACTTTATAGAAAATAAACAGCTGGACATCCATCAGGCAGCTTCACTTCAGTACCATCTGAACTACAATGATCTGCCCATGAACATCTCCCATAAACCAATATGACAAACACAAATATAATGTTTAAATACATCTGACATCTCTCCCTCTATTTAAATTACATTAAAAACACATAAAACATGATACATGGTAATATTGTATAATGTACAAATAAATCTGTCAATATGACCAGTCTCTTACCTGAACAGGTCACATGATGATAATATCTACCAAAACAGACACCAGGTCTTCCTCCTCTAATGTCACACTGTCTAATAGAAGACTCAGTTCCCCTGCAAATACTATATAGTATGACTCCTCTTCTTCCATCTTCAACTAGACCTCCTCTAGAATCAGCTACAGGATTCCCACAGTTCAGCTCTCTACACACAACATTAGTCTCTATCATTATTCTCCACCACCAACTAAAACATAGACCTGACCACTCTCCTCTGTAGAAGACTTCCGCTGTCCCAGAACAGGAAGTAGTGGTTCCATTCACCAGTCTGACTGATTGTTCAGCTGTAAACAGCAGAGAGGAAAACACAGTGGTGAGGACAGATGATGACAGTGATTCTGTTATTCTAACAGCAGTGATGCTTTGTGGTTGACAAGTATTAGTAGTTCCATAAAACACTACTTGTTATTGGGGTTTAGAATGGTTTGTATGGACACATGAATTTCTCCATGTTAATAATAAAGTTGACTAATATTGAACTGCTATAATCACTGTAGATTTATACTCTACCTACCTGGTGGACTGACGCTTTGAGCCTGGAGATCTGAGGAGAAAGAGAGAGACAGAGGACAAATAGAGAGAAAGAGAGAGAAAGAGACAGAGAGACAGAGGAGAAAGAGACAGAGAGACAGAGGAGAAAGAGAGAGACAGAGGAGAAAGAGAGAGACAGAGGAGAGACAGAGAGAGACAGAGGAGAAAGAGAGAGAAAGAGACAGAGAGACAGAGGAGAAAGAGAGAGACAGAGGAGAAAGAGAGAGACAGAGGAGAAAGAGACAGAGAGACAGAGGAGACAGAGACCGAGGAGAAAGAGAGAGAAAGAGACAGAGAGACAGAGGAGAGAGAGACAGAGGAGAAAGAGAGAGACAGAGAAAAAAGAGAGAGACAGAGGAGAAAGAGACAGAGAGACAGAGGAGACAGAGACCGAGGAGAAAGAGACAGAGAGACAGAGGAGAAAGAGAGAGACAGAGGAGAAAGAGAGAGAGAGAGACAGAAGAGAAAGAGAGAGACAGAGAGAAAAGAGAGAGACAGAGGAGAGAGAGAGAAAGAGACAGAGAGACAGAGGAGAAAGAGAGAGACAGAGAGACAGAGAGACAGAGGAGAAAGAGGAGAAAGAGCGAGACAGAGAGAGAAAGAGACAGAGAGACAGAGGAGAAAGAGAGAGACAGAGGAGAAAGAGACAGAGAGACAGAGGAGACAGAGACAGAGGAGAGAGAGAGAGAAAGAGACAGAGAGACAGAGGAGAAAGAGAGAGACAGAGGAGAAAGAGAGAGACAGAGAGAGAGGAGAGAAAGAGAGAGAGAGACAGAGAGACAGAGAGACAGAGAGAGAGAGAGAAAGAGACAGAGAGACAGAGGAGAAAGAGAGAGACAGAGACAGAGAGACAGAGGAGAGAGAGACAGAGGAGAAAGAGAGAGACAGAGGAGAAAGGGAGAGACAGAGGAGAAAGAGAGAGACAGAGGAGAAAGGGAGAGACAGAGGAGAAAGAGAGACAGAGGAGAAAGAGCGAGACAGAGAGAGACAGAGGAGAAAGGGAGAGACAGAGGAGAAAGAGAGAGACAGAGGAGAGACAGAGGAGAAAGAGAGAGACAGAGGAGAAAGGGAGAAACAAAGGAGAAAGGGAGAAACAGAGGAGAAAGGAGAAAGGGAGGAGTCAGAGGAAGAGAGAGACAGAGGTTAAATGAACATCAACATGACCTTTCATGATGTGATGGGAAGACAGTCTTATTATGAGGTTTCACATGTGTTTAGTTACATAGTGAACAATGTTCTTCTGAGGGATAAAACAGCAAACATTAAGAGTGTTTACTTCTCAGACCCACATATATAATAAATATACTATAATATACTATATTCATATGCTTTTAGTACTCACACATGAATCATATCCTGTTTGCAGGTCATGTGTTGTTTTGAGCCAGCAGTAAAAACACACTGACAGGACAGTTCCTCTTATGGCCACTAGGTGGTAATCTGGTGTCACAGACGCAGGACTGTAGACTAGAAAGAAGCATTGTCCCAATTATCTCTCCTTTCTCCTAAAGTGTGCACTTGTTCCCTTCACTGAAATGACTGGTACACTAAATATAGTGGAAACGCCCACTTGATAACAGTAGAGTCCTCTGAGTGGAACGGTGGGAGACAAACAGTACCTCCTCTCTCTTCTCTTCCTCTCCCCTTCAATCATTCTCTTCTTCTCCCCCTCTTCTCTTCTCCCCCTCTCCTCTCCCCCTCTCCTCACCTCCTCTTCTCCCCCTCACCTTTTCTCTTCTCCCCTCTCCTCACCTCTTCTCCCCCTCTCCTCTTCTCCACCCCCCCTCTCCTCTCCCCTTCTCCTCACCTCTTCTCCACCCCCTCTCCTCTTCTCCCCTCTCCTCTTCTCCACCCCCTCTCCTCTTCTCCCCCTCTCCTCTTCTCCACCCCCTCTCCTCTTCTCCCCCTCTCCTCACCTCTTCTCCACCCCCTCTCCTCTCCCCCTCTCCTCCTCTCTCCCTCTCTTCTTCTCCCCCCCTCTTCTCTCTCTCCTCTCCCCCTCTCCTCTCCCCCTCTCCTCACCTCCTCTTCTCCCCCTCACCTTTTCTCTTCTCCCCTCTCCTCACCTCTTCTCCCCCTCTCCTCTTCTCCACCCCCCTCTCCTCTTCTCCCCTTCTCCTCACCTCTTCTCCACCCCCTCTCCTCTTCTCCCCTCTTCTCCTCTCTCTCTCCCCCTCTCCTCTTCTCCACCCCCTCTCCTCTTCTCCCCCTCTCCTCACCTCTTCTCCTCCCCCTCTCCTCTCCTCCCTCTCCCCCTCTTCTTCTCCCCTCTTCTCTCTCTCTTCTCCCCCCTCCTCCTCTTCTCCCCCTACCTTTTCTCTTCTCTCCCCCCTCTTCTTCTCTCCTCTCTCCCCCCTCTTTACTCCTCTTTCTGTCCCACCTCCTCTTCTCCACCCCCTCTCCTCTTCTCCCCCCTCCTCCCTCTCTCCTCCCCCCTCTCCTCTCCCCCCTCCTCCTCTCTCCCTCTCCTCTTCCCCCTCTCCTCTTCTCCCTCTCCCCCTCTTCTCCTCTTCTCCCCCCCTGTTATTCTCCCACCTCTTCTCCTCCCCCCTCCTCCCTCCCCTCTCCTCTTCTCCCCCTCTCCTCACCTCTTCTCCACCCCCTCTCCTCCTCTCCCCTCTCCTCTTCTCCCCCCCTCCCCTCTTCTCCCCCTCTCCTCACCTCTTCTCCACCCCTCTCCTCTTCTCCCCCTCTCCTCACCTCTTCTCCACCCCCCTCTCCTCTTCTCCCCCTCTCCTCACCTCTTCTCCACCCCCCTCTCCTCTTCTCTCCCTCTCCTCACCTCTTCTCCACCCCCCTCTCCTCTCTCTCCCCTCTCCTCTCCCCCTCTACTCTTCTCCCCCTCTCCTCACCTCTTCTCCACCCCTCTCCTCTTCTCCCCCTCTCCTCACCTCTTCTCCACCCCCTCTCCTCTTCTCCCCCTCTCCTCTCCCCCTCTCCTCTTCTCCCCCTCTCCTCACCTCTTCTCCACCCCCTCTCCTCTTCTCCCCTCTCCTCACCTCTTCTCCACCCCCTCCTCTTCTCCCCCTCTCCTCACCTCTTCTCCACCCCCTCTCCTCTTCTCCCCCTCTCCTCTCCCCCTCTCCTATTCTCCAAATATATTCTCCCCCTCTTCTTCTCTTCTCCTCTTCTCCTCTTTACTGTTATTCTGTCCCACCTCATATTCTCCCCCTCCCCTCTCCCTCTCCTCTTCTCTTCCTCTCCCCTATCTTCTCCTCCTCTCCCCCTATCTTCTCCTCCCCCTCTCCTCTTCTCCCCCTCTTCTTCTCTTCTCCCCTCTTTACTCTTATTCTGTCCCACCTCATATTCTCCCCCTCTCCTCTCCTCCTCTCCCCCTCTCCTCTTCTCCTCCTCTCCCCCTATCTTCTCCTCCCCCTCTTATTCTGCCCCACCTCATATTATTCTCCTATTCTGCCCATCTCCTCTTCTCTCCCTCACTTCCCCCATTTCTCATCTCCTACACCCTCTCCTTTCCTTTCCCCCTCTTCTCACACTACATTGACACTCTCACACCAAACCCACACACATTCATAAACTACATAGACCACACACACACACACACACACACACACACACACACACACACACACACACACACACACACACACACACACACACACACACACACACACACACACACACACACACACACACACACACTCCTGCATTGATCATTTACTTATTCTGCTCTGTTCTTCGTGTGTGTGTGTGTGTGTGTGTGTGTGTGTGTGTGTGTGTGTGTGTGTGTGTGTGTGTGTGTGTGTGTGTGTGTGTGTGTGTGTGTGTGTGTGTGTGTGTGTGTGTGTGTGTGTGTGTGTGTGTGTGTGTGTGTGTGTGTGTGTGTGGAAAACACATGTTGACTCACCCTACTTGTAGAGAAACACCAAAGCCATCCTCCTCCTTCATGTATCCTACACGTCTAAGACTCTGTCATACAGAACTCCATTTTAGTTTTTTTTCTCCTAAGGTACCTGGCTAAAATGCTTGCTAGCTAGGATAACTTCCTGACATGGGCAACGATGCGCCAAGCCAGCTAGTTAACATTAACCTACTACATCTAGCCAAAGTACATGTTGAACTTCCATCCTGTCAGGCCAGTTAGTTAACATTAACCTACTACATCTAGCTACATGTTGAACTTCCATCCTCTCAGGCCAGCTAGTTAACATTAACCTACTACATCTAGCTACATGTTGAACTTCCATCCTCTCAGGCCAGCTAGTTAACATTAACCTACTACATCTAGCTACATGTTGAACTTCCATCCTCTCAGGCCAGCTAGTTAACATTAACCTACTACATCTAGCTACATGTTGAACTTCCATCCTCTCAGGCCAGCTAGTTAACATTAACCTACTACATCTAGCTACATGTTGAACTTCCATCCTCTCAGGCCAGCTAGTTAACATTAACCTACTACATCTAGCTACATGTTGAACTTCCATCCTCTCAGGCCAGCTAGTTAACATTTACTACATCTAGCTGAACTTCCATCAGGCCAGCTAGTTAACATTAACCTACTACATCTGTTGAACTTCCATCCTCTCAGGCCAGCTAGTTAACATTAACCTACTACATCTAGCTACATGTTGAACTTCCATCCTCTCAGGCCAGCTAGTTAACATTAACCTACTACATCTAGCTACATGTTGAACTTCCATCCTCTCAGGCCAGCTAGTTAACATTAACCTACTACATCTAGCTACATGTTGAACTTCCATCCTCTCAGGCCAGCTAGTTAACATTAACCTACTACATCTAGCTACATGTTGAACTTCCATCAGGCCAGCTAGCCTACTACATCTAGCTACATGTTGAACTTCCATCCTCTCAGGCCAGCTAGTTAACATTAACCTACTACATCTAGCTACATGTTGAACTTCCATCCTCTCAGGCCAGCTAGTTAACATTAACCTACTACATCTAGCTACATGTTGAACTTCCATCCTCTCAGGCCAGCTAGTTAACATTAACCTACTACATCTAGCTACATGTTGAACTTCCATCCTCTCAGGCCAGCTAGTTAACATTAACCTACTACATCTAGCTACATGTTGAACTTCCATCCTCTCAGGCCAGCTAGTTAACATTAACCTACTACATCTAGCTACATGTTGAACTTCCATCCTCTCAGGCCAGCTAGTTAACATTAACCTACTACATCTAGCTACATTGAACTTCCATCCTCTCAGGCCAGCTGTTAACATTATACATCTTGCTAGTTAACATTAACCTACCATCCATGTTGAACTTCCATCCTCTCAGGCCAGCTAGTTAACATTAACCTACTACATCTAGCTACATGTTGAACTTCCATCCTCTCAGGCCAGCTAGTTAACATTAACCTACTACATCTAGCTACATGTTGAACTTCCATCCTCTCAGGCCAGCTAGTTAACATTAACCTACTACATCTAGCTACATGTTGAACTTCCATCCTCTCAGGCCAGCTAGTTAACATTAACCTACTACATCTAGCTACATGTTGAACTTCCATGTTGAACATTCCATGTTGAACTTCCATCCTCTCAGGCCAGCTAGTTAACATTAACCTACTACATCTAGCTACATGTTGAACTTCCATCCTCTCAGGCCAGCTAGTTAACATTAACCTACTACATCTAGCTACATGTTGAACTTCCATCCTCTCAGGCCAGCTAGTTAACATTAACCTACTACATCTAGCTACATGTTGAACTTCCATCCTCTCAGGCCAGCTAGTTAACATTAACCTACTACATCTAGCTACATGTTGAACTTCCATCCTCTCAGGCCAGCTAGTTAACATTAACCTACTACATCTAGCTACATGTTGAACTTCCATCCTCTCAGGCCAGCTAGTTAACATTAACCTACTACATCTAGCTACATGTTGAACTTCCATCCTCTCAGGCCAGCTAGTTAACATTAGCCACAATGAGATGCATTCATGTTTTTTTCTGTAAATGATGATGTTTGACTTGTGATGTGATTGGTCTGAAGCCAAATCCAAACTGGCTTCGCTTTACACTTTTATTTGATGTACCAGGTCCATTCACAGCTGAGCTCACTCAGTTTAGCTCAATGCTGATTGGCTAATAAATAATCAAACATTTATCAAGGGAGGCCAAATTATTAAATATTTACTGGCTGGAAATATAATAAACCCACACAGTATCTAGAACTACACAACTACAAAATGTCAAAGTGAATTTAAATGCTGTTTGGCCCTAAACAGACAGGACACGGTGGCAGACGATCTGACCACTGTGACTGATGGAAAACAGAGAAGAAATGGACAATGTACAGACTCAGTGAGCCTGGCCTTGCTATTGAGCCCACTGTGGGCTCACTGCCCACAAACTGAGGTGGAAACTGAGCAGCACTTCCTAACCTCCTGCCAAATGTACAATGATATAGGAGACATATTCTCTCAGATTACAAAGACCCCAAAATAATTTGAAAACAAATATAATATTGACAAGCTCCTGTATCTGTTAGGTGAAATACCACAGTGTCTAATCATGTCAGCAGAATGTGTGACCTGTTGTGATGAGAACAGGGTAACCAGTGGAGAACAAACACCACAGTAAATAAAACCTAGGACTAGATTTATCACTTTAGTTAATTTCCCTTGACATTTGTACTTCTACGTTTTGTACACACAGCTCACACTCTCCTACACACACCAGCTTGTTGAGAGGGCCTTAGTGGAGCCAGCTGGTTGAGAGGGCCTTAGTGGAGCCAGCTGGTTGAGAGGGCCTTAGTGGAGCCAGCTGGTTGAGAGGGCCTTAGTGGAGCCAGCTGGTTGAGAGGGCCCTAGTGGAGCAGGCTGGCTGAGAGGGCCTTAGTGGAGCCAGCTGGTTGAGAGGGCCCTAGTGGAGCAGGCTGGCTGAGAGGGCCTTAGTGGAGCCAGCTGGTTGAGAGGGCCTTAGTGGAGCCAGCTGGTTGAGAGGGCCTTAGTGGAGCCAGCTGGTTGAGAGGGCCTTAGTGGAGCATGCTGGCTGAGAGGGCCCGAATGGAGCCAGCTTGGCTGAGAGGGCCCTAGTGGTGCAGGCTGGCTGAGAGGGCCCTAGAGGAGCCAGCTTGGCTGAGAGGGCCCTAGAGGAGCCAGCTTGGCTGAGAGGGCCTAAGTGGAGCCAGCTGACTGAGTGGGCCCTAGTGTAACCAGATGGTGCAGATTGTGCAGGCTGGCTGTGAGGGCCCTAGAGGAGCAGGCTGGCTGAGAGGGCCCTAGTGGAGCCATCTAGCTGAGAGGGCCCTAGAGGAGCCAGCTTGGCTGAGAGGGCCCTAGTGGTGCAGGCTGGCTGAGAGGGCCCTAGAGGAGCAGGCTGGCTGAGAGTGCCCTAGTGGAGAGCAGGCTGGCTGAGAGGGCCTTAGTGGAGCAGGCTGGCTGAGAGGGCCTTAGTGTAACCAGATGGCTGAGAAGGCCGTAGTGTTGCAGGCTGGCTGTGAGGGTCCTAGAGGAGCCAGCTTAGCTGAGAGGGCCCTAGAGGAGCCAGCTTGGCTGAGAGGGCCCTGGTGGAGTCAGGTGGCTGAGAGGGCCCTAGAGGAGCCAGCTGACTGAGAAGGCCCTAGTGTAACCAGATGGATGAGAGGGCCCTAATTTGTAAGTCGCTCTGGATAAGAGCGTCTGCTAAATGACTTAAATGTAAATGTAGTGTAACCAGATGGCTGTGAGCAGGCTGGCTGAGAGGGCCCTAGTGGAGCAGGCTGGCTGAGAGGGCCCTAGAGGAGCAGGCTGGCTAAGAGGGCCCTAGTGGAGCCATCAAGCTGAGAGGGCCCTAGTGTAACAATATGGCTGAGAGGGCCCTAGTATAACCAGATGGCTGAGAGGGCCCTAGTGGTGCAGGCTGGCTGAGAGGGCCCTAGTGTTGCAGGCTGGCTGTGAGGGCTCTAGAGGAGCCAGCTTAGCTGAGAGGGCCCTAGTGGAGCCAGGTGGCTGAGAGGGCTCTAGTGGTTCAGGCTGGCTGTGAGGGCCCTATAGGAGCAGGCTGGCTGAGAGTGCCCTAGTGGAGCCATCTTGCTGAGAGGGCCCTAGTGGAGCAGGCTGGCTGAGAGGGCCCTTATGGAGCCAGGTGGCTGAGAGGGCCCGAGTGGAGCAAGCTTGACTGAGAGGGCCCAAGAGGAGCCAGCTTGGCTGAGAGGGCCCTAGTGGAGCAGGCTGGCTGAGAGGGCCCTAGAGGAGCAGGCTGGCTGAGAGGGCCCTAGAGGAGCCAGGTGGCTGAGAGGGCCCTAGTGGAGCCAGGTGGCTGAGAGGGCCCTAGAGGAGCCAGGTGGCCGAGAGGGCCCTAGTGGAGCCAGGTGGCTGAGAGGGCCCTAGTGGAGCCAGGTGGCTGAGAGGGCCCTAGTGGAGCCAGATGGCTGAGAGGGCCCTAGTGGAGCCAGGTGGCTGAGAGGGCCCTAGTGGAGCCAGGTGGCTGAGAGGGCCCTAGTGGTGCAGGCTGGCTGTGAGGGCCCTAGAGGAGCTAGCTTGGCTGAGAGGGCCCAAGAGGAGCCAGCTTGGCTGAGAGGGCCCTAGTGGAGCAGGCTGGCTGAGAGGGCCCTAGAGGAGCAGGCTGGCAATGAGGGCCCTAGAGGAGCCAGCTGACTGAGAGGGCCCTAGTGGAGCCCGTCCTTAAACATTTCTCTCCCCTCCCCTTCTCTCTCTTTCTCTCTCCTCCACAAATCTCTCTCTCCCCTCTCCTTTTCTTTCCGTTACCCTCCTCCCTCCCCTACCCTCCTTTCTCTCCGTCCCTCCTAGGTCCCCTCCCATCCTCTGCTCTCCCCACCCCTCCTCTCTCCTCCCTCTTGCTCTGCTCATCTGTCTCTTGCGCACACGCTCTCTATCTCTCTCGTTATCTCTCTCTCTCTCTCTCTCTCTCTCTCTCTCTCTCTCTCTCTCTCTATCTCTCTCGTTATCTCTCTCTCTCTCCTCCTCCTCTCCTCTCTCTCTCTCTCTCTCTCTCTCTCATTCTCTCTCTCTTCGTGACATATAGTGTTGGACCTGTTGATCTTGACTCAGCTCATAGACCTCTGGCATCTACACCCCTCCCTTCTCCTACTCTAACATAACACCAATATAATATATAATACATCATATATACTCTCATTCATTTACATAGAGACAGATACAATCAATCATTGACACACTGAATATACAACAGTCAGATGCAGGACACCATCACAACTTAACTGACATTAGTGCCTGTCCCCAGATGGACAGTTAGACTACAGTAAAGTACATTTACAGGTGATCACATCATTGTCCTGCTTTGAGACACATTTTTACTGTCTGCTTCCAGTTGTATGTTATTTTACTAACCCTGCAAATTATAATATATCTTACAATATCAAAACATATCTCAGTAACTGTCACACGTGTCTATCAACATAACAGCATCCTACCTGTGCTCCACAACAGGGTCATCAGTACCACTGCAGGTATCATATCTGTCTCTAACTGGGGCTCCACAGTCTGCTGTCATAAAGAGTGGACTGAAGAGTGAAAAATACTGCTAGGCTTTATGACTTCTCTCTCATTATGTCCTAACGTCAATGATGTGAGATTAACTTATTTGCAATTTATCTTGGATCAGTGGTTGAACACTACAGCAAACTGATATGTTTAAAAAACTCAGCAGGAAACTGCTGACAGAGCAGCAACGTTACACATAGTGTCCTATAATATCACCTCTAACTTTCTACTGCTTCAGTTCACCTCTTATAGAATATTGGCTTAATGTTCCAGCACCTCAATATAAACAGTACCAGCACCCAAAATGAGTACTGATGAGGTCTCATGTCAGAACAGGAGAAGGGGGGATGTGGTGTAGAAGCTAGAGGTCTGTTACCCAAGTCAACTCAACAGGCCTGATGCTATATGTCAGGGTCAGGCTGGGAGAAGAGAGGAACAGGTTACTGGTCATGATGACATCACTGGTGAGAAGACAGTGGTAAAAATATGAAGAGGAGAAGAGAGAGAGAGGAGAGGAGAGGAGGAGAAGAGGCGAGGCGAGGAAAAAGGAGAGAGATAAGAGGAGGAACCTAGTGGAGCAGGCTGGCTGAGAGGGCCCTAGAGGAGCCAGCTGACTGAGTTGGCCCTAGTGGAACAAGATGACTGACTCAGCCAGAGGACCCTGGCTCCACTAGGGCCCTCTCAGCCAGCCTGCTCCACTAGGGCCCTCTCAGCCAGCCTGCTCCACTAGGGCCCTCTCAGCCAGCCTGCTCCACTAGGGCACTCTCAACCAGCCTGCTCCACTAGGGCCCTCTCAGCCAGCCTGCTCCACTAGGGCCCTCTCAGCCAGCCTGCCCTCGTGTAACCAGATGGCTGAGAGGGCCCTAGAGGAGCCAGCTTGTCTGAGAGGGCCGTAGTGGAGCCAGCTTGTCTGAGAGGGCCCTAGAGGAGCCAGCTTGTCTGAGAGGGCCCTAGAGGAGCCAGCTTGGCTGAGAGGGCCGTAGTGGAGCCAGCTTGTCTGAGAGGGCCCTAGAGGAGCCAGCTTGTCTGAGAGGGCCCTAGAGGAGCCAGATTGGCTGAGAGGGCCGTAGAGGAGCCAGCTTGGCTGAGAGGGCCTAAGTGGAACCAGCTGACTGAGTGGGCCCTAGTGGAGCAGGCTGGCTGAGAGGGCCCTAGAGGAGCAGGCTGGCTGAGAGGGCCCTAGAGGAGCAGGCTGGCTGAGAGGGCCCAAGTGGTGCAGGCTGGCTGAGAGGGCCCTAGTGGTGCAGGCTGGCTGAGAGGGCCCTATTGGAGCAGGCTGTCTGAGAGGGCCCTAGTGGAGCAGGTTGTCTGAGAGGGCCCTAGTGGAGCCAGCAAGCTGAGAGGGCCCTAATGGAGCAGGTTGTCTGAGAGAGCCCTAGTGTAACCAGATGGCTGAGAGGGCCCTAGTGGAGCCAGCTAGCTGAGAGGGCCCGAGTGGAATAGGTTGTCTGAGAGGGCCCTAGTGGAGACAGCTAGCTGAGAGGGCCCGAGTGGAACAGGTTGTCTGAGAGGGCCCTAGTGGAGACAGCTAGCTGAGAGGGCCCTAGTGGAGCCTGGTGGCTGAGAGGGCCCTAGTGGAGCCTGGTGGCTGAGAGGGCCCTAGTGGAGCCAGCTAGCTGAGAGTGCCCGAGTGGAACAGGTTGTCTGAGAGGGCCCTAGTGGAGACAGCTAGCTGAGAGGGCCCGAGTGGAACAGGTTGTCTGAGAGGGCCCTAGTGGAGACAGCTAGCTGAGAGGGCCCTAGTGGAGACAGCTAGCTGAGAGGGCCCTAGTGGAACAGGTTGTCTGAGAGGGCCCGAGTGGAGCCTCTATTGCTACTATTTCTCTCCCCTCCCCCATCTCTTCCCTTCTCTCTCGTCCACATTTCTCTCTCTCCCTCCCCTCCCCATCTCTTCCCTCCCCTTCTCTCTCTTTCTCTCTCCTCCACAAATCTCTCTCTCCCCTTTCCCTTTCTCTCCGTTCCCCTCCTCCCTCCCCTCCCCTTCTTTCTCCCTGTCCCTCCTCTGTCCCCTCCCATCCTCTGCTCTCCCCACCCCTCCTCTCTCCTCCCTCTCGCTCTGCTCATCTCTGTCTTGCGCTCACTCTCTCTCTCTCTCTCTCTCTCTCTCTCTCTAATTCTCTCTCTCTTCGTGACATATAGTGTTGGACCTGTTGATCTTGACTCAGCTCATAGACCTCTATCATCTACACTCTCCCTTCTCCTACTCTAACATAACACCAATATAATATATAATACATAATATATACTCTCATTCATTTACATAGAGACAGATACAATCAATCATTGACACACTGAATATACAACAGTCAGATGCAGGACACCATCACAACTTAACTGACATTAGTGCCTGTCCCCAGATGGACAGTTAGACTACAGTAAAGTACATTTACAGGTGATCACATCATTGTCCTGCTTTGAGACACATTTTTACTGTCTGCTTCCAGTTGTATGTTATTTTACTAACCCTGCAAATTATAATATATCTTACAATATCAAATCATATCTCAGTAACTGTCACACGTGTCTATCAACATAACAGCATCCTACCTGTGCTCCACAACAGGGTCATCAGTACCACTGCAGGTATCATATCTGTCTCTAACTGGGGCTCCACAGTCTGCTGTCATAAAGAGTGGACTGAAGAGTGGAAAATACTGCTAAGCTATATGACTTCTCTCTCATTACGTCCTAACGTCAATGATGTGAGATTAACTTCTTTGCAATTTATCTTGGATCAGTGGTTGAACACTACAGCAAACTGATATGTTTAAAAAACTCCACAGGAAACTGCTGACAGAGCAGCAACGTTACACATAGTGTCCTATAATATCACCTCTAACTTTCTACTGATTGAGTTCAACTCTTATAGAATATTGACTTAATGTTCCAGCACCTAAATATAAACAGTACCAGCACCCAAAATGAGTACTGATGAGGTCTCATGTCAGAGCAGGAGAAGGGGGGATGTGGTGTAGAAGCTAGAGGTCTGTTACCCAAGTCAACTCAACAGGCCTGATGCTATATGTCAGGGTCAGGCTGGGAGAAGAGAGGAACAGGTTACTGGTTATGATGACATCACTGGTGAGAAGACAGTGGTAAAAAAATAAAGAGGAGAGGAGAGGAGAGGAGAGGAGAGGAGAGAGGAGAGGAGAGGAGAGGAGAGGAGAGGAGAGGAGAGGAGAGGAGAGGAGAGGAGAGGAGAGGAGAGGAGAGGAGAGGAGAGGAGAGGAGATGGTGGAGAAGGGGAGAGGGGAGAGGAAAGAGGAGAGGGGTTGAAAAGTTGAAAGGAGGAGAGGGGTAGAAAAGGAGAGAGATAAGAGGAGAATGGGAGAAGGGGAGAGGAGGTACTGTTTGTCTCCCACTGTTCCACTCAGAGGACTCTACTGTTATCAAGTGGGCATTTCCACTATATTTAGTGTACTTGTCATTTCAGTGAAGGTAGGTGAACAAGTGCACACTTTAGGAGGAGGATAATTGGGACAATGCTTATTTCTAGTCTACAGTCCTGCTTCTGTGACAACAGATTACCACCTAGTGGCCATAAGAGGAACTGTCCTGTCAGTGTGTTTTTACTGCTGGCTCAAAACAACACATGACCTGCAAACAGGATATGATTCATGTGTGAGTACTAAAAGCATATGAATATAGTATATTATAGTATATTTATTATATATGTGGGTCTGGTAAGTAAACACTCTTAATGTTTGCTGTTTTATCACTCAGAAGAACATTTGGCACTATGTAACCAAACACATGGGATACACTGGGGCGGCAGCGTAGCCTAGTGGTTAGAGCGTTGGACTAGTAACCGTAAGGTTGCGAGTTCAAACCCCCGAGCTGACAAGGTACAAATCTGTCGTTCTGCCTCTGAACAGGCAGTTCATTGAATATTCCCAGGCCGTCATTGAATATTTGTTCTTAACTGGCTTGCCTGGTTAAATAAAAGTAAAATTAAAACATGTGAAACCTCATGATAAGAAGTGTTTAAAAAGGTGAGTTCTGAACCCTGTAGACTACAGCACTACTTTGGTGTTGCTGTTCTGTCTGTCTGGGGCCTGGACTCAGGGAGAGACTGGAGGGGTGACTAGTAGGTCTGTCTGTCTGTCTGTCTGTCTGTCTGAGAGGTCACTAAGGGTCAAGGTGCTGAGCTGGACCTCTGGGATGAGCTGATGTCTGGTGTCACTAATGATCAATAACCCTTTGATCACTGGGAAATAAAACACTGGAGGGGAAAATCACACAAGACTGAGTTTATTACAACATTCAGTGATTCCATGACAGTTTAGAGAACAACAGATGTTTATCTGGAAAGAGTAAATAACACAACAGCAACATCATCTGAACTCACATCAACTGTACACTGAGTTGACAAAACATTAGGAACACCTTCCTGATATTCAGGTGGACCCCCACCTTTTGACCTCAGAACATGTTGACTCCAAAGCTTCCTACACTTGTGTCCAGTTGGCTGGATGTCCTTTAGGTGGTGGACCATTCTTGATACACATGGGGTTTTCTAGAACCCTAAATAAGATAAAGAATCTAAGAGACACTATATAAGATAAAGAATCTAAGAGACACTAAATAAGATACAGAATCTAAGAGACACTAAATAAGATAAACACAAAACAGACATTACTGAGCTACTCTCTTAAAATAATCAAAACCCCATGTTACCCAGAACCCCATGTTACCCAGAACCCCATGTTACCCAGAACTCAATGTTACCCAAAATCCCATGTTACCCAGAACCCCATGTTACCCAGAACCCCATGTTACCCAGAACCCCATGTTACCAGAACCCCATGTTACCCAGAACCCCATGTTACCCAGAACTCAATGTTACCCAAATCCCCATGTTACCAAAACCCCATGTTATCCAAAACCCCATGTTACCCAGAACCCCATGTTACCCAAAACCCCATGTTACCCAAATCCCCATGTTACCCAGAACCCCATGTTACCCAAAACCCCATGTTACCCAGAACTCAATGTTACCCAAATCCCCATGTTACCCGGAACCCCATGTTACCCGGAACCCCATGTTACCCAAATCCCCATGTTACCCAGAACCCCATGTTACCCAAAACCCCATGTTACCCAGAACCCCATGTTACCCAGAACCCCATGTTACCAGAACCCCATGTTACCCAGAATTCAATGTTACCCAAAACCCCATGTTACCCAAAACCCCATGTTACCCAAAACCCCATGTTACCCAGAACCCCATGTTACCCAAAACCCCATGTTACCCAGAACCCCATGTTACCCAAAACCCCATATTACCAAAACGCCATGTTACCCAAATCCCATGTTACCAAAACGCCATGTTACCCAAACCCCATGTTACCAAAACGCCATGTTACCCAAAACCCCATGTTACCAAAACGCCATGTTACCCAAATCCCATGTTACCAAAACGCCATGTTACCCAAAACCCCATGTTACCAAAACGCCATGTTACCCAAATCCCATGTTACCAAAACGCCATGTTACCCAAACCCCATGTTACCAAAACGCCATGTTACCCAAATCCCATGTTACCAAAACGCCATGTTACCCAAACCCCATGTTACCCCATGTTACCCAACCCCATGTTACCCCATGTTACCCAAACCCCATGTTACCCCATGTTACCCAAACCCCATGTTACCCAAATCCCATGTTACCCAAACCCCATGTTACCCAAACCCCATGTTACCCCATGTTACCCAAACCCCATGTTACCCAAACCCCATGTTACCCCATGTTACCCAAACCCCATGTTACCCCATGTTACCCAAATCCCATGTTACCCAAACCCCATGTTACCCAAACCCCATGTTACCCCATGTTACCCAGAACCCCATGTTACCCAAACCCCATGTTACCCCATGTTACCCAAACCCCATGTTACCCAAACCCAAACCCCATGTTACCCAAACCCCATGTTACCCCATGTTACCCAAACCCCATGTTACCCAAACCCCATGTTACCCAAACCCCATGTTACCCAGAACCCCATGTTACCCAAACCCCATGTTACCCCATGTTACCCAAACCCCATGTTACCCAAACCCCATGTTACCCCATGTTACCCAAACCCCATGTTACCCAAACCCCATGTTACCCAAACCCCATGTTACCCCATGTTACCCAGAACCCCATGTTACCCAAACCCCATGTTACCCAAACCCCATGTTACCCAAACCCCATGTTACCCCATGTTACCCAAACCCCATGTTACCCAAACCCCATGTTACCCCATGTTACCCAGAACCCCATGTTACCCAATCCCCATGTTACCCAGAACCCCATGTTACCCAGAACCCCATGTTTCTAACTAAATGAATAATGGTGGTTGCAGTCACTCCTTTTAGATTTCTTCCAAGGTTCTAGAAAGAGAAACTCATTCTGAACTTGTTATTAAAATTAGAACCACTTCAGGTTTGTCACCAAATTTTAAAAACTGTCCACTGCTGACCATCAATTTAAAACACAAAACTGACCTAAGATCAGCATGTAGGGTCAGATTCATTCTCCTCCTACTCCGTCCCCTGGGCTGCTCTCTCCTCTCCCGGTCCAGCTTCAGCTCTGGAGCTCAGAGAGACCATCTCCATGGCATTGACATAAAGATCCATGCTGCTCACCCTGTTCACTCTCTTCTGCCTCCTGGTGGGCTAGAGAGACACAGCACCAACAGTCAGACATTTACTCTCTAGTATCTCCATTCTCTCCCTCTCCCTCTAGTTTAAATGACTTGTAACATCTGAGTGAATGTCTTTACCTTGTAGTACAGGTAGGAGGTGGTGATGGCTGTCAGTAGGATAAGCAGCACTACAACGTGTCTGATGATGAAGGCTGGCAGAGGAGAGGCTGCAAACAGAAACACCTTTGATGAGGGGACTGATCATCATCAAAGGTGAAAGACAGTTTAAGACAAATTTCAGATGTTTTCAACTTCATATTCATCCTCTCCAGCAACATCAACATATATGAAAATGGTGTTTCTATGTTTAGTAGTAAACAAGACAGAGGAAGATAAGTGTTTCCAATGACATCATCAGTGTGCGTCGTGTGATTTTTAACCAATTACGTGTAGGCATTGGCCTACTAATCACTCATTAATGTTCTACTAATTGGTTGATGATGTCATTGGAAACGCTTATATTCAATCTGGTTTACTACTAAATATAGAAACGTGCCATTTATCACATATGTTGATGTTGATGATGAATATGAAGTTGAACATTTGAGAAAATTCCCTTTAACATGATCTAAATGATGACACAGCCCTTTAGATCCTGTCTTGTGTTGATAGTGTGTGGGTCCATTGTGTAGTAATGCAGTTGACCACACAACACAGGCTTTCTGGAACAATACAAGAGATCAAGACAAACCTCTTCAGCTATTAAAAACATGATACATGGTAATGTGATGTTCAATATGACCAGTCTCTTACCTGAACAGGTCACATGACGATAATATCCACCATTACAGACACCAGGTTCTCCTTCTATGATGTCACACTGTCTAATAGAAGACTAATCTCCATAGCAACAACCTAGTCTGACTCCTCCTCTTCCATCTTCAATCAGAGGTCCTCTAGATGCAGCTACAGGATTCCCACAGTCCAGCTCTCTACACACAACCTTAGTCTCTCTCTCATGCTCTACCACCTAGAACATAGACCTGACCACTCTCCTCTGTAGAAGACACTCGGGTTAGCAGCTGACCTCTAGCTTCTACACCCCAGACTTTCCCCAAGTCATGCACTAATAATAACAGAAGATATTTTAGCACACTCTATGTGAAATGTTGCTGCTCTGTCATCAGCTTCCTGTTGGAAGTTTTTCAGTTTTTGATTTGTTAAAAAAGTTTGAAATATCCAATAAATGTCGTTCCACTTCATGATTGTGTCCCACTTGTTGTTGATTCTTCACAAAAAAAATACAGTTTTATATCTTTATGTTTGAAGCCTGAAATGTGGTAAAAGGTCGCAAAGTTCAAGGGGGCCGAATACTTTCGCAAGGCACTGTACCTGTTAGTCTGTCAGTCAGTTTAATGTCCTCCTCCGCCGTGGTCCCTTTGTGCCTTCTAATGTCAGTGTTCCAGATTGGGAAGACACAATATTGATGACATATTGAGTCTATCTATGGTTATAGAAGTCTAGAGACATAATATTGATGACATATTGAGTCTATCTATGGTTATAGAAGTCTAGAGACATAATATTGATGACATATTGAGGCTATCTATGGTTATAGAAGTCTAGAGACACAATATTGATGACATATTGAGTTATCTATGGTTATAGAAGTCTAGAGACATAATATTGATGACATATTGAGTCTATCTATGGTTATAGAAGTCTAGAGACATAATATTGATGACATATTGAGTCTATCTATTGTAAAGTGACTGTTCCACTGGATGTCATAAGGTGAATGCACCAAATTGTAAGTCGCTCTGGATAAGAGCGTCTGCTAAATGACTTAAATGTAATGTAAATGTAACATATTGAGTCTATCTATGGTTATAGAAGTCTAGAGACATAATATTGATGACATATTAAGGCTATCTATGGTTATAGAAGTCTAGAGACACAATATTGATGACATAGCGTTCCATCGACAGCGAATAGATTCCCCCCTTCTTCTCGCGAGATTTATTACGGCGCTGTCAGATACGTGGCCACCGGCCAAGAAGTTGCAGCAGGGGAGTTTCTAAACTCTCCGCTCCTTCCACAGACAACCAGGGAGAGTTTACAGCATAGCCGGTGAGTTGCCATAAACTTTGCCAAGGGAGTTCTCTGCCACGTTTATATAACGTTAAAGACCTCGACATAACATATTGGCTTGTTGGGAGTAGTTGGAGAAGCCTAGATCTCACTCTTTAATTAGAGTTTTTACGCGATATGGAATCATCCCTGGAGTTCTCAAACTCCTTCACCAGTGTGTCTTCGCCCTCCGGGCGGTGTCGGATCTTCAAGATCATCGTGATCGGAGACTCCGGTGTCGGTAAGACCTGTCTCACTTACCGGTTCTGTTCCGGTGAGTTCCTCGACCGAACCGAAGCCACCATCGGTGTCGATTTCCGTGAGAGATTGGTCGAGGTCGAAGGCGAGAAAATCAAGGTAAGAGAAGTATAAAGTTTAAACCGTT
>NW_025747107.1:0-69798 GCF_021184085.1 Oncorhynchus gorbuscha
AGGACAACAGACCATAACACTGTAGAGTAAAGGTCATGTAGTAGTCTCAGGACAACAGACCATAACACTGTAGAGTAAAGGTCATGTAGTAGTCTCAGGACAACAGACACTGTAGATAAAGGTCACTCAGGACAACAGACCATAACACTGTAGAGTAAAGGTCATGTAGTAGTCTCAGGACAACAGACCATAACACTGTAGAGTAAAGGTCATGTAGTAGTCTCAGGACAACAGACCATAACACTGTAGAGTAAAGGTCATGTAGTAGTCTCAGGACAACAGACCATAACACTGTAGAGTAAAGGTCATGTAGTAGTCTCAGGACAACAGACCATAACACTGTAGAGTAAAGGTCATGTAGTAGTCTCAGGACAACAGACCATAACGCTGTAGAGTAAAGACTCACTTATTGTTTTATATGCCATAATTTCCTGACTGGATTCTAAATACTTTGCCTCTTAGAAGCACAATAAGCTGTTCAATGACATGCTATGTCTTTAAAACATAGGTATCCTAATGGCAGGGTTGGGATCAATTCCATTCCAGTCATTTCAAGAAGTAAACTGAAATTTCAATACTTTTCAATTAGGAACATTTGAAATTGGAATTTGGTTTACTTTCTGAATTGACTGGAATTTAAGTGGAATTGACCCCAACCCTGGTATCTTAATGGACTCACCTCTTCTTCAGTGTGCCATAGAGGATGACGAGCAGAGCTCCAGCTGCCAACACAGCCACCACCCCCACAACGGGAGCCCAGGGAAACACTGGTTTACCTGGGAGAGGATGAATTACCAGAGAAAGACACATCTACTCACATCAGAACATTTAACCTACAACCCTGGTGAAGGTGACCACCTACAGAAGTTGACTAGTTGAGACCGGCCCACTAGGCCAAATATAAACCAGAATATCTGACAATAATTATCATGTAGAACGGCCCAATAGGAGAAATATAAACCAGCCCATCTGACATTTGCCCGACCTACAGTATGGCCGGTCTATTCTGCCTTAATTAAATGGATGTCTTACCTGCTATACTGAGATGCACAGTTGCAGAGTCAAGTGGTCCGTATTGATTCTCAGCCTTACAGAAGTACTGCCCACTGTCCTCATTGCTCATTTTAAGGATGATGTAACTCTGCCCTGATCCTTTTTCTGAGAACCCCGTCCGTTCTTCATTCTTCTTGTACCAGGTGTATTTGTCCACTGGGGACTTGGCATCCCTGTTGCAGGTCAGAGTCACTGATCTGCCCTCCACTATTTCACCAGAGGGACTGACTGTGACTGACACTGAGGTGTTCTTTGGGAAGTCTGGAGGAGAAAATTAAGACAGTTTGAGACATCTAGATTAACACCCACAGCTCATGTTGTGGTGACATTGAGCTGTTCATGGCATGTTATTTAGCACATGCTGACTGGGGTCCTTCCACTCCAGAGGGGTTACTACGAAGCAAGGGTCGATGAGTTAAATATTCTAAAATAATGTTTTATTCGTAGAAAACAAGCTTAAAATGACATGGTCTAATTGACTGAACAACCAAAAACACACATTGAAGTTGAGCTTTCTTAATGAATCAGAAAATCAATGGCTATTTCCAGTTGTTTATCAAAGTTAGCTGTAGTATACCCCTGTGTTGTTTATCAAAGTTAGCTGTAGTATACCCCTGTGTTGTTTATCAAAGTTAGCTGTAGTATACCCCTGTGTTGTTTATCAAAGTTAGCTGTAGTATACCCCTGTGTTGTTTATCAAACCCCTGTGTTAGCTGTAGTATACCCTGTGTTGTTTATCAAAGTTAGCTGTAGTATACCCCTGTGTTGTTTATCAAAGTTAGCTGTAGTATACCCCTGTGTTGTTTATCAAAGTTAGCTGTAGTATACCCCTGTGTTGTTTATCAAAGTTAGCTGTAGTATACCCCTGTGTTGTTTATCAAAGTTAGCTGTAGTATACCCTGTGTTGTTTATCAAAGTTAGCTGTAGTATACCCCTGTGTTGTTTATCAAAGTTAGCTGTAGTATACCCCTGTGTTGTTTATCAAAGTTAGCTGTAGTATACCCTGTGTTGTTTATCAAAGTTAGCTGTAGTATACCCCTGTGTTGTTTATCAAAGTTAGCTGTAGTATACCCCTGTGTTGTTTATCAAAGTTAGCTGTAGTATACCCCTGTGTTGTTTATCAAAGTTAGCTGTAGTATACCCCTGTGTTGTTTATCAAAGTTAGCTGTAGTATACCCCTGTGTTGTTTTTCAAGCTACTGCTAAGATGTAGGTCAGTAAACAAAGCCATATTGGGGTTGCTGACTCTCAGAACCAATAGATGATTTTCTAGTGACATAAACAGATGAAATTCATACATTTCTAATATCCTCTCTACACACTACTTACATCCCACTACAAGGACCACTGCCGGACCAGGGGAATCCTCTCTGCTGCTCACCGCACAGGAGTAGCTGCCTGCATCTTCCCTGCTTACCGGGTCTAGTTCCAGGTAGTTGGCCATAACCCTGACCTTGTTGGTGTAGTTCAAAGGCTGTTTGTCCCTGTACCAGGTGTAGGTGGGATTTTCACTCAAGAAGCAGGAGCCACAGGTAAGGTCTGCCCACTCGCCGTCCAAAGCTAGGTCAGGGGTCAAATCAACATGGAGCCCTGGGTAGAGTGGGGGTCATTTTAATTTGAGTTTTGATTTGATTTCAAACAAAATATCTTTATTAGATCAAGTCAAACCCAGTAAAATAACAGACAGTAACATAAAGAATAAAACATTCTCCTCCCAAAACTTCTACAAGATTCTCCTATTTTATTGTTTCTTAAAATTACAGATGAAGCCAATGTTTTTTTCAATGTGAGTAATCCGCTGAGGGATGATGGACAGCGGAGATGATTGTCCTTCTAAAAGATGCTTTTCAAAAAGAATAGAGGACCGAGTCACTCTTTATATAATTAATTAACATGCCTTTATTAGTATAGCATGTTCAATGAAAACTCTTAAGCGTTTCGGCTTCGTGGCCATCGTCAGGGGGACAAAGAAGTTATAATATAATGTCCTCTTTTGAACAGCTTTTTCCCCAAAAAAAATAAGCTGTTCAAAAGAGGACATTGTATTATCATTTATTTCCCTGACGAAGTCCAGGCAGCCGAGACGCGTTGGAGTTTTTAAACTTTGTTTTATATGAAGAGTGCCTTGGTCCTCCTTTCTTTTTGATGACCAATTTACCCCTTTTACCAAAGAGCACCTTCAGTCTACCAACATCTACTACTGTGTACCTTAGCAGCTCTTCCCTTCCTTTTCTATGTACAGGCTTTTTTCTGCCTTTGTGAAGACTTTGTGCATATGCAACTCGTCCAAAAATAGCTGAGTTGAACATTGACGGACAACGATTTGATCCATATTCATGTGGATGAATTCATGCCGTGGCCTCTTACCTGTGACATTTAACCTGACTCCTGGATTCCCCATCCACCCCCCAGGATTGACGTCAGTCCCAAACAGGAAGCTGTAGGTTCCTGAATCGCTCTCTCTCAGGTCTGTGATTCTCAGTGTACAGAGTTGGTTACTGTCCCCTAGATACTCCACACGGCCTTTGTACTCAGGGTTCAAATTCAGATCCAGAGACTCAGCACCAGGCACTTGACCTTTGAACCAGAAAGCTGTTGTGACTTTGTGACCCTTGGGAAATGTGTAAGAGCAGGGCATGGTCACAGAAGAGCCCTCTAAGGAGCAGACTCTCCTGGGGGTGTAAGTCACACTCCCGTTGTCCTGACCCAGACACCCTGAAACATAGGTCACACATCAGGATGCTGAATCGTAATTCCATCATTAATGAATTGATACTGAAGATGGTCACACTCTATATACTATGAGAGGTCAACCTTTTGTGGTGAATGTGTTTTTACTGACAAACTAAAGGAGAAGTTCCAAGAAGTAAAAAGTACATTTGTGGTGTTGAAATCTATTCTAAGAGAGTTCCAAGTGTTAGAGAAAAAACACCAAAAGAGAAGTACTGTAAGGTTTCGTTGTCAACTGGAAACTGTACACACCCTATTTTCCCTGTATGACTGTACACTACTATATGCTCAACAACGTCATAAATCCAGATAATTCCCTTTCAGCAGGTAAACAAACAAATACAACTAAAATAATATTTAATCTCATCCAGTTTACCTGTAGTCATGAGCAGGATGATTACCAGGTTGGAGTACCAGGTACTCAGGTAACCAGGTTACCAGGTTGGAGAGATCCAGCACCCTGCAGAGAAACAACATGAAGAAGAGGATACAAAAGCATCATTATCATCATCATGACAGAACATACTTCATGTACAGTATACTAACCAGTCATCATCATCATGACAGAACATACTTCATGTACAGTATACTAACCAGTCAACATCATCATCATGACAGAACATACTTCATGTACAGTATACTAACCAGTCAACATCATGACAGAACATACTTCATGTACAGTATACTAACCAGTCAACATCATCATCATGACAGAACATACTTCATGTACAGTATACTAACCAGTCAACATCATGACAGAACATACTTCATGCACAGTATACTAACCAGTCAACATCATGACAGAACATACTTCATGTACAGTATACTAACCAGTCAACATCATGACAGAACATACTTCATATGCAGTATACTAACCAGTCAACATCATGACAGAACATACTTCATATGCAGTATACTAACCAGTCAACATCATGACAGAACATACTTCATGTACAGTATACTAACCAGTCAACATCATGACAGAACATACTTCATATGCAGTATACTAACCAGTCAACATCATGACAGAACATACTTCATGTACAGTATACTGAACCAGTCAACATCATGACAGAACATACTTCATGTACAGTATACTAACCAGTCATCATCATGACAGAACATACTTCATATGCAGTATACTAACCAGTCAACATCATGACAGAACATACTTCATATGCAGTATACTAACCAGTCAACATCATGACAGAACATACTTCATATGCAGTATACTAACCAGTCAACATCATGACAGAACATACTTCATATGCAGTATACTAACCAGTCAACATCATGACAGAACATACTTCATATGCAGTATACTAACCAGTCAACATCATGACAGAACATACTTCATATGCAGTATACTAACCAGTCAACATCATGACAGAACATACTTCATGTACAGTATACTAACCAGTCAACATCAACATCATGACAGAACATACTTCATATGCAGTATACTAACCAGTCAACATCATGACAGAACATACTTCATATGCAGTATACTAACCAGTCAACATCATGACAGAACATACTTCATATGCAGTATACTAACCAGTCAACATCATGACAGAACATACTTCATATGCAGTATACTAACCAGTCAACATCATGACAGAACATACTTCATGTACAGTATACTAACCAGTCAACATCATGACAGAACATACTTCATATGCAGTATACTAACCAGTCAACATCATGACAGAACATACTTCATATGCAGTATACTAACCAGTCAACATCATGACAGAACATACTTCATGTACAGTATACTAACCAGTCAACATCATGACAGAACATACTTCATATGCAGTATACTAACCAGTCAACATCATGACAGAACATACTTCATATGCAGTATACTAACCAGTCAACATCATGACAGAACATACTTCATGTACAGTATACTAACCAGTCAACATCATGACAGAACATACTTCATATGCAGTATACTAACCAGTCAACATCATGACAGAACATACTTCATATGCAGTATACTAACCAGTCAACATCATGACAGAACATACTTCATATGCAGTATACTAACCAGTCAACATCATGACAGAACATACTTCATATGCAGTATACTAACCAGTCAACATCATGACAGAACATACTTCATATGCAGTATACTCAATGCAAATTAATATGAGAAGAAATACTATGATATGAAAAGTATGAGATGACACACAAGGCCTGATAAGAGGGATACCTGTTCAGAAGTACAACATACATAACACTAAATGGCTAATTAAACCTGGTTTTAACAAATCGTTCTATTCTAATATTACAGCTACATCCAGACCACCACAAGGGACTATCAAATAGCCTTCATGGTGATTCAGATCCTCCTACTGTGTGTGTATTTATACTACTGTGTGAGATCTCTAACCAAATCCTTCCAATGTATGTATTTATTTTAGTACCTACCAATGAACTAGTTGAACTTGAACAAAGAAAAAAATAATATAGAAGCACTCTTACCATGTTAAACAGGAGTCCAGTAAGAGAGACTCTTACCATGTTAAACAGGAGTCCAGTAAGAGAGACTCTTACCATGTTAAACAGGAGTCCAGTAACAGAGACTCTTACCATGTTAAACAGGAGTCCAGTAACAGAGACTCTTACCATGTTAAACAGGAGTCCAGTAACAGAGACTCTTACCATGTTAAACAGGAGTCCAGTAACAGAGACTCTTACCATGTTAAACAGGAGTCCAGTAACAGAGACTCTTACCATGTTAAACAGGAGTCCAGTAAGAGAGACTCTTACCATGTTAAACAGGAGTCCAGTAAGAGAGACTCTTACCATGTTAAACAGGAGTCCAGTAAGAGAGACTCTTACCATGTTAAACAGGAGTCCAGTAAGAGAGACTCTTACCATGTTAAACAGGAGTCCAGTAACAGAGACTCTTACCATGTTAAACAGGAGTCCAGTAACAGAGACTCTTACCATGTTAAACAGGAGTCCAGTAACAGAGACTCTTACCATGTTAAACAGGAGTCCAGTAACAGAGACTCTTACCATGTTAAACAGGAGTCCAGTAACAGAGACTCTTACCATGTTAAACAGGAGTCCAGTAAGAGAGACTCTTACCATGTTAAACAGGAGTCCAGTAAGAGAGACTCTTACCATGTTAAACAGGAGTCCAGTAAGAGAGACTCTTACCATGTTAAACAGGAGTCCAGTAACAGAAACTCTTACCATGTTAAACAGGAGTCCAGTAACAGAGACTCTTACCATGTTAAACAGGAGTCCAGTAACAGAGACTCTTACCATGTTAAACAGGAGTCCAGTAACAGAGACTCTTACCATGTTAAACAGGAGTCCAGTAACAGAGACTCTTACCATGTTAAACAGGAGTCCAGTAACAGACTCTTACCATGTTAAACAGGAGTCCAGTAACAGACTCTTACCATGTTAAACAGGAGTCCAGTAACAGAGACTCTTACCATGTTAAACAGGAGTCCAGTAACTGACTCTTACCATGTTAAACAGGAGTCCAGTAACAGAGACTCTTACCATGTTAAACAGGAGTCCAGTAACAGAGACTCTTACCATGTTAAACAGGAGTCCAGTAACTGACTCTTACCATGTTAAACAGGAGTCCAGTAACAGAGACTCTTACCATGTTAAACAGGAGTCCAGTAACAGAGACGCTTACCATGTTAAACAGGAGTCCAGTAACAGAGACGCTTACCATGTTAAACAGGAGTCCAGTAACAGAGATGCTTACCATGTTAAACAGGAGTCCAGTAACAGACTCTTACCATGTTAAACAGGAGTCCAGTAACAGAGACGCTTACCATGTTAAACAGGAGTCCAGTAACAGACTCTTACCATGTTAAACAGGAGTCCAGTAACAGAGACTCTTACCATGTTAAACAGGAGTCCAGTAACAGAGACTCTTACCATGTTAAACAGGAGTCCAGTAACAGAGACTCTTACCATGTTAAACAGGAGTCCAGAAACAGAGACTCTTACCATGTTAAACAGGAGTCCAGTAACAGAGACTCTTACCATGTTAAACAGGAGTCCAGTAACAGAGACTCTTACCATGTTAAACAGGAGTCCAGTAACAGACTCTTACCATGTTAAACAGGAGTCCAGTAACAGAGACTCTTACCATGTTAAACAGGAGTCCAGTAACTGACTCTTACCATGTTAAACAGGAGTCCAGTAACAGAGACTCTTACCATGTTAAACAGGTGTCCAGTAACAGAGACTCTTACCATGTTAAACAGGAGTCCAGTAACAGAGACTCTTACCATGTTGAAACAGGAGTCCAGCCAGAGCTCTTTCTCACGTCACTAGAAAAGGAATGTAGACAGACACTGATGGAACTTCCTCTTCTCTTTTTGTTGGAGTTTTTTCTTAGTATTTCACGCTGAATAATTACCAGGCCGAAAATATACTGGACTGTTTGTGTGTGTGTGTGTGTGTGTGTGTGTGTGTGTGTGTGTGTGTGTGTGTGTGTGTGTGTGTGTGTGTGTGTGTGTGTGTGTGTGTGTGTGTGTGTGTGTGTGTGTGTGTGTGTGTGTGTGTGTGTGTGTGTGTGTTTTCTCCTATTTTTGTGGGGACCTAAAATCAATAAAACAAGTACAATTCTCCATCGTGGGGACATTTCCCACGTTCCTTCCCTAAGAGGACAAAGGCTATTTTAAACTTAGGGGTTAGGGTTGTTACAATTAAGGTTAGAGTTAGTGGCTTATTAGTAGGCAGTCTCATGAAAACCCCACAGCACCTCACTAGACCTTATAGTGGTTTATTAGTAGGCAGTCTCATGAAAACCCCACAGCACCTCACTAGACCTTATAGTGGTTTATTAGTAGGCAGTCTCATGAAAACCCCACAGCACCTCACTAGACCTTATAGTGGTTTATTAGTAGACAGTCTCATGAAAACCCCACAGCACCTCACTAGACCTTATAGTGGTTTATTAGTAGACAGTCTCATGAAATCCCCACAGCACTTCACTAGACCTTATAGTGGTTTATTAGTAGACAGTCTCATGAAAACCCCACAGCACCTCACTAGACCTTATAGTGGTTTATTAGTAGACAGTCTCATGAAAACCCCACAGCACCTCACTAGACCTTATAGTGGTTTATTAGTAGACAGTATCAATGAAAACCCCACAGCACCTCACTAGACCTTATAGTGGTTTATTAGTAGACAGTCTCATGAAAACCCCACAGCACCTCACTAGACCAAATAGTGGTTTATTAGTAGACAGTCTCATGAAAACCCCACAGCACCTCACTAGACCTTATAGTGGTTTATTAGTAGACAGTCTCAATGAAACCCCCACAGCACCTCACTAGACCTAATAGTGGTTTATTAGTAGACAGTCTCATGAAAACCCCACAGCACCTCACTAGACCTTATAGTGGTTTATTAGTAGACAGTCTCATGAAAATCCCACAGCACCTCACTAGACCTTATAGTGGTTTATTAGTAGACAGTCTCATGAAAACCCCACAGCACCTCACTAGACCTTATAGTGGTTTATTAGTAGACAGTCTCATGAAAACCCCACAGCACCTCACTAGACCTTATAGTGGTTTATTAGTAGACAGTCTCATGAAAACCCCACAGCACCTCACTAGACCTTATAGTGGTTTATTAGTAGACAGTCTCAGTGAAAACCCCACAGCACCTCACTAGACCTTATAGTGGTTTATTAGTAGACAGTCTCATGAAAACCCCACAGCACCTCACTAGACCTTATAGTGGTTTATTAGTAGACAGTCTCAGTGAAAACCCCACAGCACCTCACTAGACCTTATAGTGGTTTATTAGTAGACAGTCTCATGAAAACCCCACAGCACCTCACTAGACCTTATAGTGGTTTATTAGTAGACAGTCTCATGAAAACCCCACAGCACCTCACTAGACCTTATAGTGGTTTATTAGTAGACAGTCTCAATGAAACCCCCACAGCACCTCACTAGACCTTATAGTGGTTTATCTCCCTTTCCTTTCCTTTCCTCCTGTTCTATTCTAGCTCCTCTACCTTTCCTTTCATCCTGTTCTATTCTAGCTCCTCTACCTTTCCCTTCCTCCTGTTCTATTCTAGCTCCTCTACCTTTCCCTTCCTCCTGTTCTATTCTAGCTCCTCTACCTTTCCTTTCCTCCTGTTCTATTCTAGCTCCTCTACCTTTCCTTTCCTCCTGTTCTATTCTAGCTCCTCTACCTTTCCTTTCCTCCTGTTCTATTCTAGCTCCTCTATCTTTCCTTTCCTCCTGTTCTATTCTAGCTCCTCTACCTTTCATTTCCTCCTGTTCTATTCTAGCTCCTCTACCTTTCCTTTCCTCCTGTTCTATTCTAGCTCCTCTACCTTTCCTATCCTCCTGTTCTATTCTAGCTCCTCTACATTTCCCATCCTCCTGTTCTATTCTAGCTCCTCTCCCTTTCCCTTCCTCCTGTTCTATTCTAGCTCCTCTACCTTTCCTTTCCTCCTGTTCTATTCTAGCTCCTCTACCTTTCCTATCCTCCTGTTCTATTCTAGCTCCTCTACCTTTCCCTTCCTCCTGTTCTATTCTAGCTCCTCTACCTTTCCTTTCCTCCTGTTCGATTCTAGCTCCTCTACCTTTCCTTTCCTCCTGTTCTATTCTAGCTCCTCTACCTTTCCTTTCCTCCTGTTCTATTCTAGCTCCTCTACCTTTCCCTTCCTCCTGTTCTATTCTAGCTCCTCTACCTTTCCGTTCCTTTACTCCTGTTCTATTCTAGCTCCTCTACCTTTCCGTTCCTTTCCTCCTGTTCTATTTTAGCTCCTCTACCTTTCCTATCCTCCTGTTCTATTCTAGCTCCTCTACCTTTCCGTTCCTTTCCTCCTGTTCTATTCTAGCTCCTCTACCTTTCCTTTCCTCCTGTTCTATTCTAGCTCCTCTACCTTTCCTTTCCTCCTGTTCTATTCTAGCTCCTCTACCTTTCCTTTCCTCCTGTTCTATTCTAGCTCCTCTACCTTTCCTTTCCTCCTGTTCTATTCTAGCTCCTCTACCTTTCCTTTCCTCCTGTTCTATTCTAGCTCCTCTACCTTTCCTTTCCTCCTGTTCTATTCTAGCTCCTCTACCTTTCCTTTCCTCCTGTTCTATTCTAGCTCCTCTACCTTTCCTTTCCTCCTGTTCTATTCTAGCTCCTCTACCTTTCCTTTCCTCCTGTTCTATTCTAGCTCCTCTACCTTTCCTTTCCTCCTGTTCTATTCTAGCTCCTCTACCTTTCCTTTCCTCCTGTTCTATTCTAGCTCCTCTACCTTTCCTTTCCTCCTGTTCGATTCTAGCTCCTCTACCTTTCCTTTCCTCCTGTTCTATTCTAGCTCCTCTACCTTTCCTTTCCTCCTGTTCTATTCTAGCTCCTCTACCTTTCCTTTCCTCCTGTTCTATTCTAGCTCCTCTACCTTTCCCTTCCTCCTGTTCTATTCTAGCTCCTCTACCTTTCCGTTCCTTTCCTCCTGTTCTATTCTAGCTCCTCTACCTTTCCTATCCTCCTGTTCTATTCTAGCTCCTCTACCTTTCCGTTCCTTTCCTCCTGTTCTATTCTAGCTCCTCTACCTTTCCTTTCCTCCTGTTCTATTCTAGCTCCTCTACCTTTCCTATCCTCCTGTTCTATTCTAGCTCCTCTACCTTTCCTTTCCTCCTGTTCTATTCTAGCTCCTCTACCTTTCCTTTCCTCCTGTTCGATTCTAGCTCCTCTACCTTTCCTTTCCTCCTGTTCTATTCTAGCTCCTCTACCTTTCCTTTCCTCCTGTTCTATTCTAGCTCCTCTACCTTTCCCTTCCTCCTGTTCTATTCTAGCTCCTCTACCTTTCCGTTCCTTTACTCCCTGTTCTATTCTAGCTCCTCTACCTTTCCGTCTCCTTTCCTCCTGTTCTATTCTAGCTCCTCTACCTTTCCTATCCTCCTGTTCTATTCTAGCTCCTCTACCTTCCGTTCCTTTCCTCCTGTTCTATTCTAGCTCCTCTACCTTTCCTTTCCTCCTGTTCTATTCTAGCTCCTCTACCTTTCCTTTCCTCCTGTTCTATTCTAGCTCCTCTACCTTTCCTTTCCTCCTGTTCTATTCTAGCTCCTCTACCTTTCCTTTCCTCCTGTTCTATTCTAGCTCCTCTACCTTTCCTTTCCTCCTGTTCTATTCTAGCTCCTCTACCTTTCCTTTCCTCCTGTTCTATTCTAGCTCCTCTACCTTTCCTTTCCTCCTGTTCTATTCTAGCTCCTCTACCTTTCCTTTCCTCCTGTTCTATTCTAGCTCCTCTACCTTTCCTTTCCTCCTGTTCTATTCTAGCTCCTCTACCTTTCCTTTCCTCCTGTTCTATTCTAGCTCCTCTACCTTTCCTTTCCTCCTGTTCTATTCTAGCTCCTCTACCTTTCCTTTCCTCCTGTTCTATTCTAGCTCCTCTACCTTTCCTTTCCTCCTGTTCTATTCTAGCTCCTCTACCTTTCCTTTCCTCCTGTTCTATTCTAGCTCCTCTACCTTTCCTTTCCTCCTGTTCTATTCTAGCTCCTCTACCTTTCCCTTCCTCCTGTTCTATTCTAGCTCCTCTACCTTTCCTTTCCTCCTGTTCTATTCTAGCTCCTCTACCTTTTCCTTTCCTCCTGTTCTATTCTAGCTCCTCTACCTTTCCTTTCCTTTCCTCCTGTTCTATTCTAGCTCCTCTACCTTTCCTATCCTCCTGTTCTATTCTAGCTCCTCTACCTTTCCTTTCCTCCTGTTCTATTCTAGCTCCTCTACCTTTCCTATCCTCCTGTTCTATTCTAGCTCCTCTACCTTTCCTTTCCTCCTGTTCTATTCTAGCTCCTCTACCTTTCCTTTCCTCCTGTTCTATTCTAGCTCCCTCTACCTTTCCTTTCCTCCTGTTCTATTCTAGCTCCTCTACCTTTCCTTTCCTCCTGTTCTATTCTAGCTCCTCTATTCTACCTTCCTTTCCTCCTGTTCTATTCTAGCTCCTCTACCTTTCCTTTCCTCCTGTTCTATTCTAGCTCCTCTACCTTTCCTTTCCTCCTGTTCTATTCTAGCTCCTCTACCTTTCCTTTCCTCCTGTTCTATTCTAGCTCCTCTACCTTTCCTTTCCTCCTGTTCTATTCTAGCTCCTCTACCTTTCCTTTCCTCCTGTTCTATTCTAGCTCCTCTACCTTTCCTTTCCTCCTGTTCTATTCTAGCTCCTCTACCTTTCCTTTCCTCCTGTTCTATTCTAGCTCCTCTACCTTTCCTTTCCTCCTGTTCTATTCTAGCTCCTCTACCTTTCCTTTCCTCCTGTTCTATTCTAGCTCCTCTACCTTCTTTCCTCCTTTCCTCCTGTTCTATTCTAGCTCCTCTACCTTTCCTTTCCTCCTGTTCTATTCTAGCTCCTCTACCTTTCCTTTCCTCCTGTTCTATTCTAGCTCCTCTACCTTTCCTTTCCTCCTGTTCTATTCTAGCTCCTCTACCTTTCCTTTCCTCCTGTTCTATTCTAGCTCCTCTACCTTTCCTTTCCTCCTGTTCTATTCTAGCTCCTCTACCTTTCCTTTCCTCCTGTTCTATTCTAGCTCCTCTACCTTTCCTTTCCTCCTGTTCTATTCTAGCTCCTCTACCTTTCCTTTCCTCCTGTTCTATTCTAGCTCCTCTACCTTTCCTTTCCTCCTGTTCTATTCTAGCTCCTCTACCTTTCCTTTCCTCCTGTTCTATTCTAGCTCCTCTACCTTTCCTTTCCTCCTGTTCTATTCTAGCTCCTCTACCTTTCCTTTCCTCCTGTTCTATTCTAGCTCCTCTACCTTTCCTTTCCTCCTGTTCTATTCTAGCTCCTCTACCTACCTTTCCTTTCCTCCTGTTCTATTCTAGCTCCTCTACCTTTCCTTTCCTCCTGTTCTATTCTAGCTCCTCTACCTTTCCTTTCCTCCTGTTCTATTCTAGCTCCTCTACCATTTATTTTCTATTCTAACTCCTCTACCATTACTTTTCTATTCTAGCTCCTTTACCTTTCCTAGCTCCCTTTGCTTAGCCATTAGTGTTGTTGATCTTAATATCTAGTGTATTGATATGTTGAACACTATTTGTTTCAGGATATTGTAAATTGATGTCATTTTATGTTGTCTCTTTAAAATGTAAGGTTCTTTGTATTTGGCTTCAGTACTCTCTTGTAATAAACGTTGTTACCTGACATTTAAGACTGGTCTCGATCTATTTCATGCATAATTAATGAATTTACAACTCATTAATGAAATAGAAAGAGTGCGAATTTGGTTTTGGTTACAAAACATATAGGAATTTAGAATTCCTCTAACAATTGGTCCTTCGATCCCGGATCTAAATACCCCTCCCTGTATCTGGAGGTAGTACGCTGAAAATTGTGCATGGACTCGTTTTTGACTCGTTTTACTAAAGACCTGACCTCTGAATTGAGGTTAAAATTCAGGCCTGCGTATTATCACGGAGTACAGGGAAGGTGACAGATTCAAACGAACAATGCTTTCCCAGCCGGCAGCAGGTAAAGTAGCCTTTATTCTCGATTCTGGGGGGGATTTGAGTTCTTTAATTGATGTTCGGAAATTTTCAGAATTCATCAATAATGGGAGCTTTGCTATTCCCATAGGGTTTGTATGACCATCATACACTGGGTTTTCTATAACCGATATACACTGAAGCAGGTTCGAAAATAACCTGCGGTAATGTGCACTCCCGTAAATAAACTAAACTTAATCATGAGAGGCACACCCGCCCGAGATTAAGACGGAATATTAAATAGGTACTGGGGGATAGGACGGTGATCTTGTACAAATACTGGGCGTGGGGAGACGGCAAGAATGCGCAAGATAACTGGATTGGTCGTTTGAATAGTGGCAGTATTGATCATCGTTCCGATTCAACTAATACTACTGAAATATCCAAATAAGGAGGAGAGGGAACTTAAATCTAAAGAAATGAGAAAAGCCATATCTATAGACAGGAAAGTTCCATGCGAGAGGGAAGTCTAACAATTAGTGGCGTGAGATAACGATTATTAGTGTTCTTTAAAAGCCCTCTGACACAACCGGAAAATAAGATATTAACTAGGGCTTTACAAACCCTGGGTTTATAGTTGTAAGGTAAGACATAATATCTGATTCAAAAGTCAAAGCTATTGATAAGATTTCCATAAAAGAGACACACAAATAGTCAGACAGAAAAGGAAGGATTATTTAGAAATTCCTCAAAAGAAGTGTCGGAAACTAGCGGGAGATTACCGTAATAGGAGAACAAAGAGAATGGAAGGGAGGCGTCCAAAATCTGACTCAGACAAAGAACCCGAATGGAAGCTGATATTACGAATATAGCAAGGAAGGGTTTTAAATTAGGACGATTTTCTGGGAATTCCGGTGTCGAAGTTTTGGGACTACGGACAATTATAATAATAATGTTGAGAAAAATGGATAAGGTGAGTCAAAAGAAAAATACAAGATGGTTTAATTGTAACGAAATTGGAAATTTCGCCAGGGAGTGTAACTCTCCCTGCAAAAGTCGTCAACAAGGTTGTAATTTAACTGTGGGGAAAGTCAGAGGCGACAATCGAATAAGTGAATAACGTACTGGGAATAGAGTTGTAATTAAAATACTAAGTCAAAGACGAGACAGTTACTTAGAGCAAAATTGATTCTAAATGATAACAAAGAGACAATTACGATTTATGCCCATCGAAATGTTTTTATAAAATTAGCGAATTTAGAGATATTGGTTGGGGTGGTAAATTATAATTCAGGATTTGAACAGATGTGATAAATTAGGTTTGGTTAATCGAACAACAATTATTTACAATTCATTTAAAGTCGCTACGAATTGGGCTGAGGTTGAGCGCTTGATGATGATGTCACTAGCGAGGCACTTTTGGCGCCAGGGACTGGGGGAAACTGAGAAAATTGTTTGTCTGTTAGTGTGTGTATTAGTGTTTCGAGTAACCTTTCAGAAGTTGATTTTTTTTTATTACAAAATACATTTAACAGTAATTTGAGAGTTGCCAGGATAGTAAGGAAAGATGCTAAAAACTATCAGCTGATACCTAGGTAGGCATCATAAGATTTGTGGCGTTTGTTTGGATTGAACTAGGCTATGGGAGAGAGAGAGACTGGATGTATGAATCGTAAAACATCGTGGTAATGGATTCCATGGTTGTGATTCCAGGTTTGATTGTTTATGTAACACCAGTGAATTTGAGCACTTTCCATTGTGTGGAACCATGTTAGGGTATTTAAAGTTTGAAAAGCAACCTCTATAGAAAAACATAACTGCATATGTTTGGGGAAGTAAGCAAGGTTGAATTTGGTTATTCAAACTTTTCCCCTGATAGGTAGAAATGCGGAACAGGGGCAAGTTGGAGTTAGTTTCTTGTTTTTCTTGAGGAACTAACAGATGTGGACGTGAGTCTCTGAGTAATTTTGCCATCTGAAGCATTATAAGTAGTGAGTTTTTGTATAGTTTGTTTTTAGCTGATAAAAGTGATTTGTTTATTTGTTTGCTAGTTATGGTCAATTTCGGAGTTTGATTTAATTCAGGTAAACATTGTATTCTGGCGTGCTTAAGTAGGATTCTTCATTCCGGGACGGATGGAAGTTATCTAAAATAAGTTAATTAAAGGAGCCATGGGAGAATGCGAATGCATATTTATTAAATATCGGGGATTAAATTACGGATTTCTTACAATGAGAAATGTACGACATTTGCGGCAGAGGGGAAACAGTAATACAATAATGTTATGGGGTTAATTGTATCTAAGGGAAGCATGTTCATTAAGTAAACATATACCTTGACGTTGTTTAAAACTTATGATTAATGATTTGAGTTAAAGGGGAATCATCATTAGGTTTAGTTTATAGTTCACTTTTGAGTTTCTGAATCGGAATTAGCATGGCTGCTGATGGGCTGGTCCTGGCTGCTGATGGGCTGGTCCTGGCTGCTGATGGGCTGGTCCTGGCTGCTGATGGGCTGGTCCTGGGAATGGCTGCTGATGGGCTGGTCTTGGCTGCTGATGGGCTGGTTGCTGATGGGCTGGTCCTGGCTGCTGATGGGCTGGTCCTGGCTGCTGATGGGCTGGTCCTGGGAATGGCTGCTGATGGGCTGGTCCTGGCTGCTGATGGGCTGGTCCTGGCTGCTGATGGGCTGGTCCTGGGAATGGCTGCTGATGGGCTGGGGCTGGCTGCTGATGAGCTGGTCCTGGCTGCTGATGAGCTGGTTGCTGATGGGCTGGTCCTGGCTGCTGATGAGCTGGTCCTGGCTGCTGATGAGCTGGTTGCTGATGGGCTGGTCCTGGCTGCTGATGGGCTGGTCCTGGCTGCTGATTGGACTGGTCCTGGCTGCTGATGGGCTGGTCCTGGCTGCTGATGGGCTGGTCCTGGCTGCTGATGGGCTGGTCCTGGCTGCTGATGGGCTGGTCCTGGCTGCTGGTTGGACTGGTCCTGGCTGCTGGTTGGACTGGTCCTGGCTGCTGGTTGGCCTGGTCCTGGCTGCTGGTTGGCCTGGTCCTGGCTGCTGGTTGGCCTGGTCCTGGCTGCTGGTTGGCCTGGTCCTGGGGCTGGCTGCTGATGGGCTGGTCCTGGGGCTGGCTGCTGATGGGCTGGTCCTGGGGCTGGCTGCTGATGGGCTGGTCCTGGCTGCTGATGGGCTGGTCCTGGCTGCTGATGGACTGGTCCTGGCTGCTGGTTGGACTGGTCCTGGCTGCTGGTTGGCCTGGTCCTGGCTGCTGGTTGGCCTGGTCCTGGCTGCTGGTTGGCCTGGTCCTGGCTGCTGGTTGGCCTGGTCCTGGCTGCTGGTTGGCCTGGTCCTGGGGCTGGCTGCTGATGGGCTGGTCCTGGGGCTGGCTGCTGATGGGCTGGTCCTGGGGCTGGCTACTGATGGGCTGGTCCTGGGGCTGGCTACTGATGGGCTGGTCCTGGGGCTGGCTGCTGATGGGCTGGTCCTGGCTGCTGATGGGCTGGTCCTGGCTGCTGATGGGCTGGTCCTGGCTGCTGATGGGCTGGTCCTGGGGCTGGCTGCTGATGGGCTGGTCCTGGGGCTGGCTGCTGATGGGCTGGTCCTGGGGCTGGCTGCTGATGGGCTGGTCCTGGGGCTGGCTACTGATGGGCTGGTCCTGGGGCTGGCTACTGATGGGCTGGTCCTGGGGCTGGCTACTGATGGGCTGGTCCTGGGGCTGGCTACTGATGGGCTGGTCCTGGGGCTGGCTACTGATGGGCTGGTCCTGGGGCTGGCTACTGATGGGCTGGGGCTGGCTGCTGATGGGCTGGTATGGCTGCTGATGGGCTGGTCCTGGGGCTGGCTGCTGATGGGCTGGTCCTGGGGCTGGCTGCTGATGGGCTGGTCCTGGGGCTGGCTGCTGATGGGCTGGGGCTGATGGGCTGGTCCTGGGGCTGGCTGCTGATGGGCTGGTCCTGGGGCTGGCTGCTGATGGGCTGGTCCTGGGGCTGGCTGCTGATGGGCTGGTCCTGGGGCTGGCTGCTGATGGAGTTGGTCCTGGCTGCTGATGGAGCTGGTGCTGGTCCTGGCTGCTGATGGAGCTGGTGCTGGTCCTGGCTGCTGATGGAGCTGAGCTGGTCCTGGCTGCTGATGGAGCTGAGCTGGTCCTGGCTGCTGATGGAGCTGAGCTGGTCCTGGCTGCTGATGGAGCTGAGCTGGTCCTGGCTGCTGATGGAGCTGAGCTGGTCCTGGCTGCTGATGGAGCTGAGCTGGTCCTGGCTGCTGATGGAGCTGAGCTGGTCCTGGCTGCTGATGGAGCTGAGCTGGTCCTGGCTGCTGATTGAGCTGAGCTGGTCCTGGCTGCTGATTGAGATGAGCTGGTCCTGGCTGCTGATTGAGCTGAGCTGGTCCTGGCTCCTGATTGGGATGGTCCTGGCTGCTGATTGGGATGGTCCTGGCTGCTGATTGGGCTGGTCCTGGCTGCTGATAAGGAGCCACACATGTCAAGATATTTGTTGTGTCCCTCCCCCAATTTGTGTGGAAAAACACTGCATTTTTTTACAATGTATCAAAAATAAAGTATTGTAATAGCATTGTTCAGGTTCCTGCAAGACATTGTGTAGTTTCACACACTTCAAAGGATAAAGAGAGCAAGAAAAGTGGGACATAGGCTATTGGTGCTATGTTGAAACAGCAGGCCCAGTGAGGAGGAAGACCGTGAAGACAGACAACAAACCTGTTTCATTTTGACTTGTTTTTACCCACACACACACTTTTATTACCCTCAGGCGGACACAAACACTCATATGTAATATAAATGTGTAGGGGGGGTGCAGTGTGCACTCAATGAAAATGTGTTATTTTCGTCCAATGAGTCTCAGGTTGAAAAAAATAATTGTATAATTTTTCTTTTAGTAAACATTGAAAATGAATCATGACACAAGGCGAGACCCAGATGCAGACACAGGAGGTAGATGGTTGGAGTCTTACCATATTTATTAATCCAATAGGGTAAGGCATGAGAATGGTTGTGGACAGGCAAAAGGTACAGAGTCCAAAAGGTACCGAAGGGCAGGCAGGATGATCAGGCAGGCGGGACAGTAGTCCAGAGTCAGGCAGGCGGGACAGTAGTCCAGAGTCAGGCAGGGGTCAAAACCGGGAAGACTAGCAAAAAGGATAGCAAAAGGTGTACGGCAAAAAAACACACTGGCTGATTTGACTAACATACAAGACAAACTGGCACAGAGAGAAAGGAAACACAGGGATAAATACACTGGGGGAAATAAGCAACACCTGGAGGGGGTGGAGACAATCACAGAAACAGGTGAAACAGATCACTGCGTGACAAAATGAGTCCCACAGACCCAAACACCACACAAGGGTTAAAGTCTCTGCATTGGCTGCCTGTGAGTTTTAGAATACATTTTAAGATTATTCTATTGGGTTTCAAATCAATCCACAATCATGCACCCCAATACATATCAGACATGCTTTTAAGTTATGTACCCAGTAGGTCCCTCAGGTCCTCTGGCCTTTAAACTATCCCAAAGCCTAGAAACAAGAGGCATGGAGAGGCAGCCTTTTAACTATCCCAAAGCCTAGGACCAAGAGGCATGGAGAGGCAGCCTTTTAACTATCCCAAAGCCTAGGACCAAGAGGCATGGAGAGGCAGCCTTTTAACTATCCCAAAGCCTAGGACCAAGAGGCATGGAGAGGCAGCCTTTTAACTATCCCAAAGCCTAGGACCAAGAGGCATGGAGAGGCAGCCTTTAAACTATCCCAAAGCCTAGGACCAAGAGGCATGGAGAGGCAGCCTTTAAACTATCCCAAAGCCTAGGACCAAGAGGCATGGAGAGGCAGCCTTTAAACTATCCCAAAGCCTAGGACCAAGAGGCATGGAGAGGCAGCCTTTAAACTATCCCAAAGCCTAGGACCAAGAGGCATGGAGAGGCAGCCTTTTAACTATCCCAAAGCCTAGGACCAAGAGGCATGGAGAGGCAGCCTTTTAACTATCCCAAAGCCTAGGACCAAGAGGCATGGAGAGGCAGCCTTTTAACTATCCCAAAGCCTAGGACCAAGAGGCATGGAGAGGCAGCCTTTAAACTATCCCAAAGCCTAGGACCAAGAGGCATGGAGAGGCAGCCTTTTAACTATCCCAAAGCCTAGGACCAAGAGGCATGGAGAGGCAGCCTTTTAACTATCCCAAAGCCTAGGACCAAGAGGCATGGAGAGGCAGCCTTTTAACTATCCCAAAGCCTAGGACCAAGAGGCATGGAGAGACATCCTTTTAACTATCCCAAAGCCTAGGACCAAGAGGCATGGAGAGGCAGACTTTAGTTACTATACGGGGGTATAGCCTGCCAGAGAACATGAGGGGGGCTGAAACTGAGTACATATTTAAAAGATCTTAAAACAAACATTTTTAGCTTTACTTTTGCTTTCAGTTTTAAATGTGTTTTTTTTTAATGTTATCCTCTTATGTTTTTATTTTCAGATTTTTTTTCCCTGTGAAGTGCATTGTATTTTAGCTCATTCATGTCTAAAATGCTTTATACAAATAGAGCTTGGTTTGAGTTCCAGAATTAGTGGGCATTGGAATGACCCTGGTCCTTCCTACACTGCAGCCTCCTCAGCAGTTTATTAAATCCTTTGCAGGAGCAATATTTTCTTCCAGGCTTTTCCCCTTGGAAAGGGTAGTGGCTATTAATACATTAATATAATAATTAAACAGATGGAGATTTGGAAAAGGAGGTACTTTAGTCAAAACACCTCCATCTAGTGGATGTATAGTGCCATTACAATGAGTAGGAAATCACTATTCAAGACAAGGCTGGAGGAACATACTGTTTCTATAAAATAATGAATAAATGATGGAGGGGATTTGTTTTACAGGTAGCCTAGTGGTTAGAGTGTTGGGCCAGTAACCGAAAGGTTGCTGAATTGAATCACCGAGCTGACAACATAAAAATTGGTTTTTCTGTTCCCCGGTAGGCTGTCATTGTAAATAATAATTTGTTCTTAACTGACTTGCCTAGTTAAATTTTTTTAAATGGCATTGAGCTCTAAAATTGCATTTGTTGATCATCACAGGGAGTCTGTGTAATGCACCCAGTTTGACCCTCAGCTACTTTTTTATTTTATTTTGTTATTTCACCTTTATTTAACCCGGTAGGCTAGTTGAGAACAAGTTCTCATTTACAACTGCGGAGCAGTTGACGGCCACGGAAGGAGAGTTTTATGGCATTGAAGCTCATTTGGAAGTTAGTTAACACAGTGTCCAAAGAAGGGCCAGATGGATACAGAATGGTGTCATCTGCGTAGAGGTGGATCAGGGAATCACCCACAACAAGAGCGACATAGTTGATATATAGAGAGAAAAGATTTGGCCCGAGAATTGAACCCTGTGGTACCCCCATAAGACTGCCAGAGGTCCAGACAACAGACCCTCTGATTTGACACACTGAACTCTGTCTGCGAAGTAGCTACAATCCATAGGGCACTTTTCTGATATCAATGGACACAGAATTTGGTGTTATTGCTCACATTAAAAAAATAACATTCCTAATTAACAATGAAAATTGCATTTGGAACACTAGTCACTTTAATAATGTTTTCATATCTTGCATTACTCATCTATGTACAGTGGGGAGAACAATTATTTGATACACTGCCGATTTTGCAGGTTTTCCTACTTATAAAGCATGTAGAGGTCTGTACTTTTTATCATAGGTACACTTTAACTATGAGAGACGGAATCTAAAACAAAAATCCAGAAAATCACATTGCATGACATAAGTATTTGATACATCAGAAAAGCAGAACTTAATATTTGGTACAGAAACCTTTGTTTGCAATTACAGAGATCATACGTTTCCTGTAGTTCTTGACCAGGTTTGCACACACTGCAGCAGGGATTTTGGCCCACTCCTCCATACAGACCATCTTCAGATCCTTCAGGTTTCGGTGTTGTCGCTGGGCAATATGGACTTTCAGCTCCCTCCAAAGATTTTCTATTGGGTTCAGGTCTGGAGACTGGTTAGGCCACTCCAGGACCTTGAAATGCTTCTTACGGAGCCACTCCTTAGTTGCCCTGGCTGTGTGTTTCGGGTCGTTGTCATGTTGGAAGACCCAGCCACAACCCATCTTCAATGCTCTTACAGAGGGAAGGAGATTGTTGGCCAAGATCTCATGATACATGGCCCCATCCATCCTCCCCTCAATACGGGCAGTCGTCCTGCCACCTTTGCAGAAAAGCATCCCCAAAGAATGATGATGTTTCCACCTCCATGCTTCATGGTTAGGATGGTGTTCTTGGGGTTGTACTCATCCTTCTTCCTCCAAACACGGCGAGTGGAGTTTAGACCAAAAAGCTCTATTTTTGTCTCATCAGACCACATGACCTTCTCCCATTCCTCCTCTGGATCATCCAGATGGTCATTGGCAAACTTCAGATGGGCCTGGACATGCGCTGGCTTGAGCAGGGGGACCTTGCATGTGCTGCAGGATTTGAATCCATGACGGCTTGGTGTGTTACTAATGGTTTTCTTTGAGACTGTGGTCCCAGCTCTCTTCAGGTCATTGACCAGGTCCTGCCGTGTAGTTCTGGGCTGATCCCTCACCTTCCTCATGATCATTGATGCCCCACGAGGTGAGATATTGCATGGAGCCCCAGACCGAGGGTGATTGACCGTCATCTTGAATGTCTTCCATTTTCTAATAATTGCACCAACAGTTGTTGCCTTCTCACCAAGCTGCTTGCCTATTATTCTGTTGCCCATCCCAGTCTTGTGCAGGTCGACAATTTTATCCCTGACGTCCTTACACAGCTCTCTGGTCTTGGCCATTGTGGCGAGGTTGGAGTCTGTTTGATTGAGTGTGTGGACAGGTGTCTTTTATACAAGTAACGAGTTCAAACAGGTGCAGTTAATACAGGTAATGAGTGGAGAACAGGAGATCTTCTGAAAGAAAAACTAACAGGTCTGTGAGAGCCGTAATTCTTACTGGTTGGTAGGTGATCAAATACTTATGTCATGCAATAAAATGCTATTTAATTACTTTTAAAAAAATCGTACAATGTGATTTTCTGGATTTTTGTTTTAGATTCCGCCTCTCACAGTTGAAGTGTTCCTATGATAAAAATTACAGACCTCTACATGCTTTGTAAGTAGGAAAACCTGCAAAATCGGTAGTGTATCAAATACTTGTTCTCCCCACTATCCTATGCCACTCTGAACAAGTCATTTAATAACAAATTCTTATTTTCAATTACAGCTTTCTGCCCCTGAACAAGGGGCAGAACGACAGATTCGATCTTGCAACCTTTCGGTTACTAGTCCAATCTGCTAACCACTAGGCTACCTGCTGTCCCATTCATCCGAATCTGCCCAGCAGATAGATGGCTTGTATAGCAGAGACCGAAGGTGAGATCTTGGTGTTCACATGTGCCAGTAGTGACTCAGTAGAGTTTGTTGTCCCTTGTGATGTATATCCTGTTTTGATATGCATTCAGGATTTAGTTGAAATTCAGGATGTGTAAAATATACTTGTATTGTATTTCACAGAAAATCCCTCATTTATTTTCATTTATTATTTTAAGGTTATTTTGAGATGTATTACACTAATTTCAAGAGTGAACTATTTTATTGTATTTATTTTCTAAATTGTGTTAATGTTGTCATCGGGAGCCATGCGTTTACTCCTCAGTTTGCACAAGGCTTGATGAGGAGAGGTATGTGTTTACGTTCGCAAATGCACAAAAAAGACAAGCAAAACATGATATCGTCATTGATTTAGTGTTGTTCCACTACTGCTTGTAGCAATATAGATTAGCGTGAATGGGGATAATTTTCAATTGCAACTTTGCAAGGCTAGCCCAGCTACGGTTAGCTTTGGTTGCGGTAGAGGGTCTCTTTCGTGTAACATTAGACGGCTTGAGTTTTCTGACGATTTTCTCACGGGCATTCTGCACTGTCTTTTACCAGGCAAATATACTTCTGTATGAGAGTCCAGGCAGCAGCATTAAAGTTAGTCTTGCATTTATATCTATTCCATGCAGGTATGTTGTGAAATGTGACGTTTTTGTATTTCATGTTTAATGTGCCTAGTTAGCTGTCCTTCATTTAGTTACCTGTCCGGTCATGTCAAAAATGGGGTTGTTGCCTCATTAGTATGCCTCGGGTATAATGGTACAATAGTACACTCAAATATTTAGCACTTATTAGACAATTAGTGTAATGGTGTTAAAGGTTTATAAAATTAAATGTGAGTCTCTTGAAAATATGAACATGTACACTTTTTTTAATGTGGTTTTTGCTCAAAGTGCGATGAGGAGAGGCAAATATACTTGTGTATGAGTCCAGATGGCAGCATCAACATCTGCCTTGCAGTTGTATCCATTCCATGCAGCCATTACAAGAGAGACAACCGGCAGAATCATGTTCCACCTGCACCTCACCAGAACACAAACACAGAAAGGTACCGGTGCAGAACCTGGTTACACATCATCTAATCGTCTAGTACAACTCAAATATAACGATTTAGTCCAATCAAATGAAGCTAAATATGTGGTTATCCATGTTCTGATTTCTGTGTGCATGCTTGTTCGGGAAAGTAGAAAAACATGTTGACTCACCTTGTAGAGAAATGCCAATGCCACACATACCTCTCCTCATGGTCCTTCTGTAGCTCAGTTGGTAGAGCATGGCGCTTGTAACGCCAGGGTAGTGGGTTCGATCCCCGGGACCACCCATACGTAGAATGTATGCACACATGACTGTAAGTCGCTTTGGATAAAAGCGTCTGCTAAATGGCATATATTATTATTATTATTATATTATCCTCCTCTCTTTCCTGTTGCCTAAACGGTCTAGGACTGTCATACAGTACACATTTTGTATTTTTTATTGTCCTAGGCTACCTGGTTAAAATACTTACTCACTTCCCTAACTTCCTTTCATGGGCAATGATATGCCAGCTAGTTAACATAGCTATACTACATCTGGCTCCATGTTGAACTCCCATCATCTCAGGCCAGCGGCACAGTATTCATTTATGGTTGGATCAGAATCACTGGCTTCCCTTCACACTTTTTTTTTTGGTGCGTCAGGACCATTCACAGCTGAACTCGTTCGGCTTAGCTCAATGCTGATTGGCTATTATTTAATACATTGTTTTATCAAGGGAGGCCAAATGCTTGCTGGCTTCCCTTGCATTCAGTGCTATGGGCGGCAACAATGTCATACTCCTTCTGACCAGACAGGATCAGATAGATACTCTACACATACTAAGACGTGAGTCAGAGGGGCGCTGTTTTGTTCGCTCTGATGGTTTCTCGAGTGAGATACATTCAGCCTCTTGCGAATTGAAGGAAATTCATGTTTTCTTTTGGGGGGGGGGGGGGGGGGCATCAGTAGGAACCCCTCTTTGTACTTATATTGATACATTTTTAAGCCATAGCTGTTTATTTTTTCTCCCATTCTTCACTGTAGATCCTCTGTAGATCCTCTCTTATTTTTATTTCACCTTTATTTAACCAGATAGGCTAGTTGAGAACAAGTTCTCATTTGCAACTGCGACCTGGCCAAGATAAAGCATAGCAGTGTGAACAGACAACAACACAGAGTTACACATGGAGTAAACAATAAACAAGTCAATAACATAGTAGAAAAAAAATAATCTATATACATTGTGTGCAAAAGGCATGAGGAGGTAGGCAATAAATAGCTGTGTTCTAATACTACATACTTAATGAGTATATACTACATACTATTAGTTCATACTGTAAAGGAACAGTATCGTTTCAGTTGAGCGTACTAGCGCTTCACCTGTCTACCTGGAAGTTGATGCTGTTGCTATGCAACCGCTCTTGCTAGCTTGTTAGCATAACAAATTACTTTCTAGAATTTTTTAAAATCCAGAGCGTTGTCAGATTGTCAGTTCATCAAATTCAGAGTGTTTTGCTCTCGGATCGTACTGGACACTGGCCGAGGGGGGTTAATCCGAGTGTTCAACTGCAGTCAGGCACCCAAGCTAACTGGCTAACATTGGCTAGCTACTTTTAGCCACAAATGAGAGAACACCTCACTCTGACTATTTTATTCGCCCTAGCAGAGCTGGTTAGGCTGTTTTCATGTTATCCAGTGTGTTTGTGACTGTAACTGTGCTGCTAGCAACAATTTAATTCCGCTTTTTTAATAAATGTTTTGCTTACGTTTACTGATCATATTCAACTGGTGTTGAGCGTTCGTAAATTCATCAGTTATTCTGCGCTCTGCCACACTCAGACCAGAGTGCTGTTAACTCCATTGAAAGGCACAACGACTATACCACTTAGCTAAGCATGATGTGAATAATCAAGTCAATACATGTTGGGTAGTTAGTTAATATACTGCCTTGCAAGTTTGATGTAGTAGACAACTAATGTTCGGTAACTAGTTAACATACCGATACATACTGCTGTAATGCTATGCAGTTCTTAAGGATAGCGTAGCTAACAAATTGTCCACCAACATAATGTGTAACTTATTACATTTACATTTAACATTTAAGTCATTTAGCGGACGCTCTTATCCAGAGCGACTTACAAATTGGTGCATTCACCTTATGACATCCAGTGGAACAGTCACTTTACAATAGTGCATCTAAATCTTAAAGGGGGGGGTGAGAGGGAATACTTATTCTATCCTAGGTATTCCTTATTGGAAAAGTAATTTCTTTATCATTTATTATATAACTCTATGACAAATATTTGAAAACGAATGCAAAAATGGTTTTCGGTTCAACTTTCCCAGCAACCAATCCTATTGAATCAAATCAAATCAAATTTATTTATATAGCCCTTCGTACATCAGCTGATATCTCAAAGTGCTGTACAGAAACCCAGCCTAAAACCCCAAACAGCAAACAATGCAGGTGTAAAAGCACGGTGGCTAGGAAAAACTCCCTAGAAAGGCCAAAACCTAGGAAGAAACCTAGAGAGGAACCGGGCTATGTGGGGTGGCCAGTCCTCTTCTGGCTGTGCCGGGTAGAGATTATAACAGAACATGACCAAGATGTTCAAATGTTCATAAATGACCAGCATGGTCAAATAATAATAAGGCAGAACAGTTGAAACTGGAGCAGCAGCACAGTCAGGTGGACTGGGGACAGCAAGGAGCCATCATGTCAGGTAGTCCTGGGGCACGGTCCTAGGGCTCAGGTCCTCCGAGAGAGAGAAAGAAAGAGAGAATTAGAGAGAGCATATGTGGGCTGGCCAGTCCTCTTCTGGCTGTGCCGGGTGGAGATTATAACAGAACGTGGCCAAGATGTTCAAATGTTCATAAATGACCACCAGCATGGTTGAATAATAGTAAGGCAGAACAGTTGAAACTGGAGCAGGAGCATGGCCAGGTGGACTGGGGACAGCAAGGAGTCCTCATGTCAGGTAGTCCTGGGACATGGTCCTAGGGCCCAGGCCAGTTGAAACTGGAGCAGCAGCATGGCCAGGTGGACTGGGGACAGCAAGGAGTCATCATGTCAGGCAGTCCTGGGGCATGGTCCTAGGGCTCAGGTCCTCCGAGAGAGAGAAGGAGAGAATTAGAGAACGCACACTTAGATTTACACAGGACACCGAATAGGACAGGAGAAGTACTCCAGATAAACAAACTGACCCTAGCCCCCCCGACACATAAACTACTGCAGCATAAATACTGGAGGCTGAGACAGGAGGGGTCAGGAGACACTGTGGCCCCATCCGAGGACACCCCCGGACAGGGCCAAACAGGAAGGATATAACCCCACCCACTTTGCCAAAGCACAGCCCCCACACCACTAGAGGGAAATCTTCAACCACCAACTTACCATCCTGAGACAAGGCCGAGTATAGCCCACAAAGATCTCCGACACGGTACAACCCAAGGGGGGGGGGGGGGGAACCCAGACAGGCCGACCACAACAGTGAATCAACCCACCCAGGTGACGCACCCCCCCCCCAGGGACGGCACGAGAAAGCCCCAGCAAGCCAGTGACTCAGCCCCCGTAACATTGAATACATTTTGCCTAGGCTCTTGCCTGCATGTACTACCTTTTGGTTACGCTACTCGTATATTTTATTTCAATGTCTGTTTCTTTGCTTAAACTGCCAGTCTTTTAGATTGCGAGTTGTACCATTATTTTTCCATGAGGCGTAGACAATGCGTCTCCATTAGTCTGCTAGTTTTGGAGTGGCGGTTCGTCTTAACCCAATCAGTGATTTGATGTGTCATTGGCTCTGACCCTTCTAACTACTTAGGTAAACATATGAATTACCTGTTGCACAACGTTCGGCGCAGGTGTTGGTAACAGGTTCGCCATGTTCAGAATATAGGGGGAAGATTTGGCGCGTAGTGGTGAAGTCAGACCGTCTACTTAAGTAGGCAATAGAAAAAAAGAATGTATTTTTTTTTCTCATTGAGATAATATCTCTTTTCCAAGAGAGACCTGGTCCAATAGCAGCAGGGGGAACAACGTTTCAGACAACACAACTTACATACACTAACACAACATTAAACAAATCTATAAACACACATACAGTACAACAATTACATATTACATTAAAAACACAAACATCTTGACTAAAAACAATTACACTCTTCTATGATATATACATCGATCAAGTGTTTAAACTCCACCAACGAAACTAGATCATCACATTTTAAAATGTTCAGGAGAGAATTCCAGGACCACGGTGCTAAGTAACTAAAACTATTTCTACCATGACCTGTTCTAATTTTTGGTACTGTTAGAAGCAAATCAGAAAGGGACCGTAATTGATATTTGAATACAATGCCAAAAAAGATGCAACACTGTTTCTGGGTGGTCATTACAAAAGGTACAATTTGAGATGTTTTCCTTAAACTTCTTCATATAGTGGTTGGCAGGATAACATTTATGAATAATTTTAAAAGAAACTTCCTTAATTCTGTTAACACGTAGGTATGTGTGTGGCAACATCCAAACTTTTTCCCAACAGATATTATGAATAAATCCATTCCAATAAGGCATGACATAAGGTATAGATACAACATCCTGCGGAAACAAGGTTCATATCACTCTGTTGTTGAATGGACCAAAAGAGAAACAAATATTTCCTACTGATGAGTCAACAGAAGATAGGCTCTGAGGGTCAGGTCTTTCCTACTGATGAGACAACAGGGTCAATAGAAGGTAGGCTCTGAGGGTCAGGTCTTTCCTACTGATGAGACAACAGGGTCAATAGAAGGTAGGCTCTGAGGGTCAGGTCTTTCCTACTGATGAGTCAACAGGGTCAATAGAAGGTAGGCTCTGAGGGTCAGGTCTTTCCTACTGATGAGACAACAGGGTCAATAGAAGGTAGGCTCTGAGGGTCAGGTCTTTCCTACTGATGAGACAACAGGGTCAATAGAAGGTAGGCTCTGAGGGTCAGGTCTTGACACGTTCCTGAATAATAAAGCAACACCTGAGGGAATGGCATCTAAAACAATTGCAAAATCTTTAGGTGTTACAGGGACCTTGTAAAGTGATAATAATTTCTTATAACTAAGTAAAAGACCCTCTGCATTTACCAGTTGGCTCACCAATAGGATATTATGTGGGAACCAATATTCTAAAAACAAAGTATTTTTATACAATATATCCCGATTATTCCATATATAATATCTGTGTGGAGAAAAATTATGCTTATAAATTAAGGACCATGACAAGAAAACCTGCCGATGAAAAGCAGAAAGTTTCACTGGAACTTTGTCTATATTATAATTGCAAACCAACATGAAGTTAATAAGGCCACCAAAAGTAGAGAAGACATGATGAGGAATAAAATTCCACATCTGCTATCTGAGCAGCTAACCGATCACTGCAACTGTACATCAAATCAAATCAAATGTATTTATATAGCCCTTCGTACATCAGCTGATATCTCAAAGTGCTGTACAGAAACCCAGCCTAAAACCCCAAACAGCAAGCAATGCATCATTTACATTTACATTTACATTACATTTAAGTCATTTAGCAGACGCTCTTATCCAGAGCGACTTACAAATTGGTGCATTCACCTTATGACATCCAGTGGAACAGCCACTTTACAATAGTGCATCTAAATCTTTTAAGGGGGGTGAGAAGGATTACTTTATCCTATCCTAGGTATTCCTTAAAGAGGTGGGGTTTCAGGTGTCTCCGGAAGGTGGTGATTGACTCCGCTGTCCTGGCGTCGTGAGGGAGTTTGTTCCACCATTGGGGGGCCAGAGCAGCGAACAGTTTTGACTGGGCTGAGCGGGAGCTGTACTTCCTCAGTGGTAGGGAGGCGAGCAGGCCAGAGGTGGATGAACGCAGTGCCCTTGTTTGGGTGTAGGGCCTGATCAGAGCCTGGAGGTACTGAGGTGCCGTTCCCCTCACAGCTCCGTAGACAAGCACCATGGTCTTGTAGCGGATGCGAGCTTCAACTGGAAGCCAGTGGAGAGAGCGGAGGAGCGGGGTGACGTGAGAGAACTTGGGAAGGTTGAACACCAGACGGGCTGCGGCGTTCTGGATGAGTTGTAGGGGTTTAATGGCACAGGCAGGGAGCTCAGCCAACAGCGAGTTGCAGTAATCCAGACGGGAGATGACAAGTGCCTGGGTGAGGACCTGCGCCGCTTCCTGTGTGAGGCAGGGTCGTACTCTGCGGATGTTGTAGAGCATGAACCTACAGGAACGGGCCACCGCCTTGATGTTAGTTGAGAACGACAGGGTGTTGTCCAGGATCACGCCAAGGTTCTTAGCGCTCTGGGAGGAGGACACAATGGAGTTGTCAACCGTGATGGCGAGATCATGGAACGGGCAGTCCTTCCCCGGGAGGAAGAGCAGCTCCGTCTTGCCGAGGTTCAGCTTGAGGTGGTGATCCGTCATCCACACTGATATGTCTGCCAGACATGCAGAGATGCGATTCGCCACCTGGTCATCAGAAGGGGGAAAGGAGAAGATTAATTGTGTGTCGTCTGCATAGCAATGATAGGAGAGACCATGTGAGGTTATGACAGAGCCAAGTGACTTGGTGTATAGCGAGAATAGGAGAGGGCCTAGAACAGAGCCCTGGGGGACGCCAGTGGTGAGAGCGCGTGGTGAGGAGACAGATTCTCGCCACGCCACCTGGTAGGAGCGACCTGTCATGTAGGACGCAATCCAAGCGTGGGCCGCGCCGGAGATGCCCAACTTGGAGAGGGTGGAGAGGAGGATCTGATGGTTCACAGTATCGAAGGCAGCCGATAGGTCTAGAAGGATGAGAGCAGAGGAGAGAGTGTTAGCTTTAGCAGTGCGGAGCGCCTCTGTGATACAGAGAAGAGCAGTCTCAGTTGAATGACTAGTCTTCAAACCTGATTGGTTTGGATCAAGAAGGTCATTCTGAGAGAGATAGCGGGAGAGCTGGCCAAGGACGGCACGTTCAAGAGTTTTGGAGAGAAAAGAAAGAAGGGATACTGGTCTGTAGTTGTTGACATCGGAGGGATCGAGTGTAGTTTTTTTCAGAAGGGGTGCAACTCTCGCTCTCTTGAAGACGGAAGGGACGTAGCCAGCGGTCAGGGATGAGTTGATGAGCGAGGTGAGGTAAGGGAGAAGGTCTCCGGAAATGGTCTGTAGAAGAGAGGAGGGGATAGGGTCAAGCGGGCAGGTTGTTGGGCGGCCGGCCGTCACAAGACGTGAGATTTCATCTGGAGAGAGAGGGGAGAAAGAGGTCAGAGCACAGGGTAGGGCAGTGTGAGCAGAACCAGCGGTGTCGTTTGACTTAGCAAACGAGGATCGGATGTCGTCGACCTTCTTTTCAAAATGGTTGACGAAGTCATCTGCAGAGAGGGAGGAGGGGGGAGGAGGATTCAGGAGGGAGGAGAAGGTGGCAAAGAGCTTCCTAGGGTTAGAGGCAGATGCTTGGAATTTAGAGTGGTAGAAAGTGGCTTTAGCAGCAGATACAGAAGAGGAAAATATAGAGAGGAGGGAGTGAAAGGATGCCAGGTCCGCAGGGAGGCGAGTTTTCCTCCATTTCCGCTCGGCTGCCCGGAGCCCTGTTCAATGCAGGTGTAGAAGCACAGTGGCTAGGAAAAACTCCCTAGGCCAAAACCTAGGAAGAAACCTAGAGAGGAACCAGGCTATGTGGGGTGGCCAGTCCTCTTCTGGCTGTGCCGGGTGGAGATTATAACAGAACATGGCCAAGATGTTCAAATGTTCATAAATGACCAGCATGGTCGAATCATAATAAGGCAGAACAGTTGAAACTGGAGCAGCAGCACGGTCAGGTGGACTGGGGACAGCAAGGGGTCATCATGTCAGGTAGTCCTGGGCCATGGTCCTAGGGCTCAGGTCCTCCGAGAGAGAGAAAGAAAGAGAGAATTAGAGAGAGCATATGTGGGGTGGCCAGTTCCTCTTCTGGCTGTGCCGGGTGGAGATTATAACAGAACATGGCCAAGATGTTCAAATGTTCATAAATGACCAGCATGGTCGAATCATAATAAGGCAGAACAGTTGAAACTGGAGCAGCAGCACGGTCAGGTGGACTGGGGACAGCAAGGGGTCATCATGTCAGGTAGTCCTGGGCCATGGTCCTAGGGCTCAGGTCCTCCGAGAGAGAGAAAGAAAGAGAGAATTAGAGAGAGCATATGTGGGGTGGCCAGTTCCTCTTCTGGCTGTGCCGGGTGGAGATTATAACAGAACATGGCCAAGATGTTCTAATGTTCATAAATGACCAGCATGGTCGAATAATAATAAGGCAGAACAGTTGAAACTGGAGCAGCAGCACGGCCAGGTGGACTGGGGACAGCAAGGAGTAGTCATGTCAGGTAGTCCTGGGGCATGGTCCTAGGGCTCAGGTCCTCCGAGAGAGAGAAAGAAAGAGAGAAGGAGAGAATTAGAGAACGCACACTTAGATTCACACAGGACACCGAATAGGACAGGAGAAGTACTCCAGATATAACAAACTGACCCTAGCTAACCAGACACCTAGGTATTTGTAGTTGTCCACGTATTCTAAGTCCGAGCCGTCCAGAGTAATGATGCTGGATGGGCGGGCAGTTGCGGGCAATGATCGGTTGAATAGCATGCATTTAGGCTGATTTGTAGGGGTCCAGATTTTGCAGCTCTTTCAGAACATCAGCTATCTGGATATGGGTGAAGGAGAAATGGTGGGAGCTTTGGTGGGTTGCTGTGGAGGGTGCCGGGCAGTTGACCGGGGTAGGGGTAGCCAAGTGGAAAGCATGGCCAGCCGTAGAAAAATGCTTATTGAAATTCTCAATTATAGTGGATTTGTCATTTAGAATAATGGACGGTGTGCCTCAGCCCATGCTTTTTAAGGGACTGCTTATTTGACGGCTTGGTTACTGGGGGTAACCAGTACGAAGCCCTCCTGTTCTCCACTCATTACCTGTATTAACTGCACCTGTTTGAACTCGTTACCTGTATAAAAGACACCTGTCCACACACTCAATCAAACAGACTCCAACCTCTCCACAATGGCCAAGACCAGGGAGCTGTGTAAAGACATCAGGGATAAAATTGTAGACCTGCACAAGGCTGGGATGGGCTACAGGACAGTAGGCAAGCAGCTTGGTGAGAAGGCAACAACTATTAGTGCAATTATTAGAAAATGGAAGAAGTTCAAGATGACGGTCAATCACCCTCGGTCTGGGGCTCCATGCAAGATCTCACCTAGTGGGGCGTCAATGATCATGAGGAAGATGAGGGATCAGCCCAGAACTACACGGCAGGACCTGGTCAATGATCTGAAGAGAGCTGGGACCACAGTCTCAAAGAAAACCATTAGTAACACATTACGCCTTCATGGATTAAAATCCTGCAGCGCACGCAAGGTCCCCCTGCTCAAGCCAGCGCATGTCCAGGCCCATCTGAAGTTTGCCAATGACCATCTGGATGATCCAGAGGAGGAATGGGAGAAGGTCATGTGGTCTGATGAGACAAAAATAGAGCTTTTTGGTCTAAACTCCACTCGCCGTGTTTGGAGGAAGAAGAAGGATGAGTACAACCCCAAGAACACCATCCCAACCGTGAAGCATGGAGGTGGAAACATCATTCTTGGGGATGCTTTTCTGCAAAGGGGACAGGACGACTGCACCGTATTGAGGGGAGGATGGATGGGGCCAACAACCTCCTTCGCTCAGTAAGAGCATTGAAGATGGGTCGTGGCTGGGTCTTCCAGCATGACAACGACCCGAAACGCACAGCCAGGGCAACTAAGGAGTGGCTCGGTAAGAAGCATCTCAAGGTCCTGGAGTGGCCTAGCCAGTCTCCAGACCTGAACCCAATAGAAAATCTTTGGAGGGAACTGAAAGTCCGTATTGCCCAACGACAGCCCCGAAACCTGTAGGATCTGGAGAAGGTCTGTATGGAGGAGTGGGCCAAAATCCCTGCTGCAGTGTGTGCAAACCTGGTCAAGAACTACAGGAAACGTATGATCTCTGTAATTGCAAACAAAGGTTTCTGTACCAAATATTAAGTTCTGCTTTTCTGATGTATCAAATTCTTATGTCATGCAATAAAATGCAAATTAATTGCTTAAAAATCATACAATGTGATTTTCTGATTTTTTGTTTTAGATTCCATCTCTTGAAGTGTAGCTATGATAAAAATGACAGACCTCTAAATGCTTTGTAAGTAGGAAAACCTGCAAAATGGTCAGTGTATCAAATACTTGTTCTCCCCACTGTATCTTGATTTCCTCCTTGGTGACTGAGGATGAGCTTGTGAGGCTCGGTGCAGGATTTCTCCACTGTATCTCTATTTCCTCCTTGGTGACTGAGGATGAGCATGTGAGGCTCGGTGCAGGATTTCTCCACTGTATCTCTATTTCCTCCTTAGTGACTGAGGATGAGCATGTGAGGCTCGGTGCAGGATTTCTCCACTGTATCTCTATTTCCTCCTTGGTGACTGAGGATGAGCATGTGAGGCTCGGTGCAGGATTTCTCCACTGTATCTCTATTTCCTCCTTGGTGACTGAGGATGAGCATGTGAGGCCCGGTGCAGGATTTCTCCACTGTATCTCTCTTTCCTCCTTGGTGACTGAGGATGAGCATGTGAGGCCCGGTGCAGGATTTCTCCACTGTATCTCTCTTTCCTCCTTGGTGACTGAGGATGAGCATGTGAGGCCCGGTGCAGGATTTCTCCACTGTATCTCTCTTTCCTCCTTGGTGACTGAGGATGAGCATGTGAGGCCCGGTGCAGGATTTCTCCACTGTATCTCTATTTCCTCCTTGGTGACTGAGGATGAGCATGTGAGGCCCGGTGCAGGATTTCTCCACTGTATCTCTCTTTCCTCCTTGGTGACTGAGGATGAGCATGTGAGGCCCGGTGCAGGATTTCTCCACTGTATTTTTACGTAGAAGAAAAGTTGTGGTTAAACCGTTTCAATTCCATTTCAATTTAAGGGTCTCTCTTTCTCAATTCAAGGGGCATGGGAAATATATGTTTACATTGCCAAAGCAAGTGAAATAGATTAAACAAAAGTGAAATAAAGAATTCAAATGAACAGTAGACATTACACTCACAAAAGTTCCAATAGAATAGACATTTTAAATGTCATATTTTTTTTTCACCACTTGTGGGGTGTCGCTCACTAAGAGGTTAATATTCTCTTTGGGCAGACTGGTTGTGTTGACGGAGAACCTGGCAATACCACGACTGTCCGTGGTTAGGTTCTGTAGTCGTAGATATGAGGACCAGCCTTTCTCCTCGAACAGGTAGACTAACAGGTAGATATGCAGTGTTGTAATGATGTGCAAATAGTTGAACCTGTTTAATGCTTTCATTCTTGACAGATGTGTCCAAAATTGTGAAACCTTCTTTCCATGCATTAATGGCAGTGTTTGGCGCCTGGTGAGGACAAAACCATCCAGACAAATGACAAGCCTCCTAAAACTGGCTAGAACTCCAGTTCTGCTAGTAATATTAAGATTATAACACAGCGTGTTGTATAGATTTATTTTTAGGAAAAGTCAAGGATGGAGGGAGCGTGACAAAACATGGCAGAGTAAATAAATACAATTTCCGAGCAGCGACAATGACTGCTTTAGTGGTTCTACTGTTAATTCATTTGTACATATTTCAAAAAATATTATTCCACTTTGATATTATGGGGTATCATGTGTAGGCCAGTGACAAATCCATTTAAACCATTTGAAATGGAGTCTGTAACACAACTCAGAAGGCACCAGCGGCATCTGGGCTGTTTGTTGCAGATGCATGGTAACTAACAACTGAAGAAACCCACACACTGCTTTATGTATCGGCCTGAAGGCCTTCGTCACTGGCGCTGAAGAACACGGTTCACCACCACATATACTTTGAACTCGCGCAAAGGTGGAGATGCTGTCGAGAAACACTGGCATGTTTTACAATGGGTCCCAGCTTTGCCAGCTGAATTTAAGAACCCACCACTTTTGTATATAGAAGAGGTCGCAATTTACGCACAAGTAGGCCATGCCAACTGTCCGCCACAAAAGAAAATAAGCCAGGCTCTTTTACACTCTGTTCCAAATGGTAGCTATATGTCAGGGGATTAATAGAGTTGTATCCCAGCCACTAGGTGGTACTCTGGTGAAGCCCATAGAGTTGTATCCCAGCCACTAGGGGGTACTCTGGTGAAGCCCATAGAGTTGTATCCCAGCCACTAGGTGGTACTCTGGTGAAGCCCATAGAGTTGTATCCCAGCCACTAGGTGGTACTCTGGTGAAGCCCATAGAGTTGTATCCCAGCCACTAGGTGGTACTCTGGTGAAGCCCATAGAGTTGTATCCCAGCCACTAGGTGGTACTCTGGTGAAGCCCATAGAGTTGTATTGAAGCCCATAGAGTTGTATCCCAGCCACTAGGTGGTACTCTGGTGAAGCCCATAGAGTTGTATCCCAGCCACTAGGTGGTACTCTGGTGAAGCCATAGAGTTGTATCCCAGCCACTAGGTGGTACTCTGGTGAAGCCCATAGAGTTGTATCCCAGCCACTAGGTGGTACTCTGGTGAAGCCCATAGAGTTGTATCCCAGCCACTAGGTGGTACTCTGGTGAAGCCCATAGAGTTGTATCCCAGCCACTAGGTGGTACTCTGGTGAAGCCCATAGAGTTGTATCCCAGCCACTAGGTGGTACTCTGGTAAAGCCCATAGAGTTGTATCCCAGCCACTAGGTGGTACTCTGGTGAAGCCCATAGAGTTGTATCCCAGCCACTAGGTGGTACTCTGGTGAAGCCCATAGAGTTGTATCCCAGCCACTAGGTGGTACTCTGGTGAAGCCCATAGAGTTGTATCCCAGCCACTAGGTGGTACTCTGGTGAAGCCCATAGAGTTGTATCCCAGCCACTAGGTGGTACTCTGGTGAAGCCCATAGAGTTGTATCCCAGCCACTAGGTGGTACTCTGGTGAAGCCCATAGAGTTGTATCCCAGCCACTAGGTGGTACTCTGGTGAAGCCCATAGAGTTGTATTCCAGCCACTAGGTGGTACTCTGGTGAAGCCCATAGAGTTGTATCCCAGCCACTAGGTGGTACTCTGGTGAAGCCCATAGAGTTGTATCCCAGCCACTAGGTGGTACTCTGGTGAAGCCCATAGAGTTGTATCCCAGCCACTAGGTGGTACTCTGGTAAAGCCCATAGAGTTGTATCCCAGCCACTAGGTGGTACTCTGGTGAAGCCATAGAGTTGTATCCCAGCCACTAGGTGGTACTCTGGTGAAGCCCATAGGAAATAAAGCAGGATAGTTTAAGTGAATTGGGGAGAGGAAGAATAAGGAACAAAAAAAGGGTCTGGAAACTGCTGTTACATGTGCTGACATGATTAACAGTCACGTAAACAGTAGCTTTCACATTGTAGTTTATAATATAAACTCATAGAAACTGCTGTTACATGTGCTGACATGATTAACAGTCACGTAAACAGGAAATAAAGCATTGATAGTTTATATTATAAGAATAAGGAACAAAAAAGAGGATAGAAACTGCTGTTACATGTGCTGACATGATTAACAGTCACGTAAACAGTAGCTTTCACATTGTAGTTTATATTATAAGCTGATAGAAACTGCTGTTACATGTGCTGACATGATTAACAGTCACGTAAACAGTAGCTTTCGCATTGTAGTTTATATTATAAGCTGATAGAAACTGCTGTTACATGTGCTGACATGATTAACAGTCACGTAAACAGTAGCTTTCACATTGTAGTTTATATTATAAGCTGATAGAAACTGCTGTTACATGTGCTGACATGATTAACAGTCACGTAAACAGTAGCTTTCACATTGTAGTTTATATTATAAGCTGATAGAAAGGGTAACATACAGCACAGTGCAACAATGTGATGAAGTGTGAATATTTCTGCCAAACACACACAGGAAAACAGTTCCAAATAAATGCCATTATGTGCACCTCCACCCATGTTGTTATCGACATGATTAAATGTCCATGTGGGTTGTGTTATGTAGGTAAAAACCTCTCGTTCTCATGTGACGGAACATTTTATGTTTGTGTTCTATTCATGTCCTTTTCTAATAACCAATTTCCGTGTTCATGCAAGTGACGGAACAAATCCTCACCTATCAGTATCTGCAATTTGGCAGTATGCCCAAACCCTGTTTTTGAGAATGTAAGATCAGTTTCAAGGTCTCAGTTTAGAGAAGCCTTGTGAGGTATTGGTCAGTCACATGTATGACCCAGTATTGTTAGGTCACATGAAGCAAACGTCAACAATGAATTAATTTGCTAAATCATACCAATATGACTTGTCTGCGGTATATAAAGAACTAACGAGACTGCCCCGGGGGAGCTCCTGATTGACATGTGTACTTGGTCCATTGAGTTGGTTGAAACCTCTCCAGCGCACTGATAAAGACTGATTAATTTAAAATTGATTTAGGGTCCCTGTGTAGACTTTTCACGACACTCCTAAACAGAGAATTAGTGAACAATCAGGAGAAACGACATGGATTATTCACTTACTTGATAGGTCGATGTCCTCATTGTGGTTTTACAGACGTGTTTAATATATTTTATGTGCACATTGTTATATTTGGTAACGAAACATGTTTATTTTCCCTAGACTCCAACCCCATTCAACAGATGTGGGTGGAACAATGTCTACATAAGAGTGCAGATGAAAAACACTCAAAAGCTCTGGCAAAGGCCTTAAGGACGATACTCGGAAGAGCAGTGTGCAGGTTTCTCTTTTCTCTCAGGCTGTAACTAAACGTAGAAAAAGTAAAGGGGCTTGAATACTTTCTGGAGGCACTGTACCTCCCAAAGCTACAAAAGGGAATTTAGATCAGAAAACAATTAGGTAAGATACTAAAGTGAAAGTGTAGTGTGCAGCCTTCCTGTAATAAATCACTAGAACAGCACCGCTGCTTGACAATACAGCAGCTTACAGCTGTCAGTGAAAAAACAGACTGAAGTACTAGGTCCATATGGTCCATTAGTTTCTAGTAGATGGACCATATCGTTCAAGAGAAAATAGCCTAATTCAAAATATCTAATCAACAATGACATTCTTTTCAATTACTTCTGCAACTATTTACTTTTTTCCCACAACTGCCACCAGTTTGATGCCAAAATATAGACAAGAAGAAATACACTGTCAAATGAATGGGCGTCATAGAAACTATAAAGGATATTTCACGCTGAAACCTTCATTAAACACAAATAATGGTATTTACTAAATAAATGGTTTATATTTAGGATATTTTACAGCTGTGTCATGATTTTAAAAAATGTGAAAATCATCTCATTTAACAATTTCAACAAGGGCCAGAGATAGTTAGACACGTGATAATCTGAAGTACCCAAAAGGGCCACTATAGGTCTTGTGATAGATTACATATAATCCTTGAAAAATACCAACATGCTGGTAGTTTACTGGTAAATTTAGAAAGTTCTGTAATACAGTGCATTTGGAAAGTATTCAGACCTCTTTCCTTTTTTCCACATTTTGAAGGTTATGACCTTATTTTGAAATGTATCAAACAAAAATGTCCTCAATCTACATGCAATACCCCATAATGACAATGCAAAAACAGGTTTAGATTTTTTGCTCATTTATTACAAATAAAAAACAGAAGTATTTACACCCTTTGCTATGAGAGCTTGTGTATCCTGTTTCTATAGATCATCCTTGAGATGTTTCTACAACTTGGAGTCCACCTGTGGTAAATTCAATTGATTGGACATGATTTGGAAAGTCTATATACGATCCCACAGTTGACAGTTCATGTCAGAGCAAAAACCAAGCCATGAGGTCAAAGGAATTGTTGGTAGAGCTCCGAGAGAAGATTGTGTCGAGACACAGACCTGGGGAAGGCTACCAAAATATTACTGCAGCATTGAAGGTCCCCAAGACCACAGTGGCCTCCATCACTCTTAAATGGAAGAAGTTTGGAACCACCAAGACTCTTCCTAGAGCTGGTTGCCCGGCAAAATGAGAAATCTGGGGAGCAGGGCCTTGGTCAGGGAGGTGACCATGAAACCGATGGTCACTCTGACAGAGCTCCAGAGTTCCTCTGTGGAGATGAGAGAACATTCCAGAAGGACAACCATCTCTGCAGCACTCCACCAATCAGGCCTTTATGGTAGAGTCGCCAGACAGAAGCCACTCCTCAGTAAAAAAGCACATGACAGTCCTCTTGGAGTTTTCCAAAAGGCACCGAAAGGACTCTCAGACCATGAGAAACAAGATTCTCTGGTCTGATAAAACCAAGAATGAACTCTTTGGCATGAATGCCAAGCGTCACATCTGGAGGAAACCTGGCACCATCCCTACGGTGAAGCATGGTGGCAGCATCAGCGGCAGAGACCGGGAGACTAGTCAGGAAAGATGAGTACAGAGATCCTTGATGAAAATCGGCTTCAGAGCGCTCAGGACCTCAGACAGGGGCAAAGGTTCACCTTCCAACAGGACAATGACCCTAAGCACACAGTCAAGACAACGCAGGAGTGGCTTTGGGACAAGTCTCTGAATGTCCTTGAGTGGCCCAGCCAGAGCCCGGACTTGAACCTGATCCATCTCTGGAGACCTGAAAATAGCTGTGCATCGACGTTCTCCATCCAACCTGACAGAGGTTTGGAAGATCTGCAGAGAGGAATGGGAGAAAGTCCCCAAATACAGCTGTCAAGCTTGTAGTGTCATACCCAAGAAGACTCGAGGCTGTAAACTCTGCCAAAGGTGCTTCAACAAAGTATTGAGTAAAGGGTCTGAATACTTATATAAATGAGATATTTCAGTTTCTTATTTTGTATACATTTGTATGAAAACTTTTTTTTGCTTTGTCATTACGGAGTATTGTGTGTAGATTGAGGCGGGGGACGATTTAAACCATTTTAGAATAAGGCTGTAAAACGTCTGAGTACTGTATACCCTCCCTTTGCAAACCCTATCCTGGATCACAACTCCTACGCAGATGCTTCAGAAATACAGTCTATCATAACACAAGGCATGGGAATGTAGCCTATTAGAAGTGTTTTTAGTTAAAAACGACTGCTGCTTTGCATTGGTTATTCACTTTTCGTACTCAACATACTACAACATCCACCACCATACTTTTAGTTCAATGCAACTGAGATCTTCTAGACTGAAGACAGACAACTATGGTAAGACACATTTCTACAAAAAGATGTAATTTATTTAGATTCATAATTCAAGAAAAAAGTCTAAGTGTAACATTTACAATTCTTACAAGAAGAAAATACAGTACAAATCCTTTCAAGGAGAGGGAGAGAGTCTGAGAAAGAGTGGGGAGAGAGAGAGGGGAGCCGGTGAATATGGAGTCTGTTGGTTCTGTCTCTCACCATCCAAAGCGAGACACCAGCTTCTCCTGATCATCCAGATCTTTCTGCACCTTCTTCCTCATGTAGAATATGGGACAGTCCCGGCTAGATAGAGGGAGACACAGCAACATTTACTTATAAATAATATCATATATACAGTGGGGTCCTAAATGATTGACAACCTTGATAAAGATGAGCAAAAATGTATAAAATAATTAAAATGCTGTATGCCCCATAAACATGGGGATGAATATTATTTTATGCTTATATCATTGCTCAGAGAAAGAGATTTTGATTTAGGTAATAGGTTTTTTTCTCCAATACCTCACCTTACGAGGGTTAAAGGTACTGAGCCTTTTTCTAAAAGGTTTTATGAGTTGGAGAATCAAATATGAGGGATTTTAGACCATTCCTCCAGACAGAATGCTTCCAGATCCCTGATATCCTTTGTCTGTGCATATGGACTGCCCTCTTCAATTCAAACCACAGGTTTTCAAATGGGTTTGAAGTCTGGAGACTGAGATGACCATTGCAAAATGTTGATTTAGTGGCCAATAAAAATGTATTTGTGTATTTTGATGTGTGCTTGGGGTTATTGTCTTGCTGGAAGATCCACTTGTGGCCAAGTTTCAGCCTCCTGGCAGAGGCAACCAGGTTTTTGCCAAAAAATATCCTGGTACTTGGTGAAGTACATTATCCCCCTGGCCTTAACAAAGGGCCCCAGGAACAGTGGAAGCAAAATAGCCTCATAACATCAAAGATCCATGAAAATAGAGCTCTTTGGCCACGCCCACCAGGGGTGGCGTCTAAATGAGAATGCATCAAGCAGAACAGAACCCCAAACCTTCTGTAAAATATTGTAGTGGATCTTTGTTATGGGACCATTTTAGCTATTTTCACAGGAGATATGCTCCCAGAAACGCAATGCAACCAATACAGTGTGCAACTTTCTTTTTATACAGTTTACCGTCCGTCAGAACCTACAGAAAGGTTTGGGTGTGCCTTTCTTTTTATACAGTTTACCGTCCGTCAGAACCTACAGAAAGGTTTGGGTGTGCCTTTCTTTTTATACAGTTTACCGTCCGTCAGAACCTACAGAAAGGTTTGGGTGTGCCTTTCTTTTTATACAGTTTACCGTCCGTCAGAACCTACAGAAAGGTTTGGGTGTGCCTTTCTTTTTATACAGTTTACCGTCCGTCAGAACCTACAGAAAGGTTTGGGTGTGCCTTTCTTTTTATACAGTTTACCGTCCGTCAGAACCTACAGAAAGGTTTGGGTGTGCCTTTCTTTTTATACAGTTTACCGTCCGTCAGAACCTACAGAAAGGTTTGGGTGTGCCTTTCTTTTTATACAGTTTACCGTCCGTCAGAACCTACAGAAAGGTTTGGGTGTGCCTTTCTTTTTATACAGTTTACCGTCCGTCAGAACCTACAGAAAGGTTTGGGTGTGCCTTTCTTTTTATACAGTTTACCGTCCGTCAGAACCTACAGAAAGGTTTGGGTGTGCCTTTCTTTTTATACAGTTTACCGTCCGTCAGAACCTACAGAAAGGTTTGGGTGTGCCTTTCTTTTTATACAGTTTACCGTCCGTCAGAACCTACAGAAAGGTTTGGGTGTGCCTTTCTTTTATACAGTTTACCGTCCGTCAGAACCTACAGAAAGGTTTGGGTGTGCCTTTCTTTTTATACAGTTTACAGTCCGTCAGAACCTACAGAAAGGTTTGGGTGTGCCTTTCTTTTTATACAGTTTACCGTCCGTCAGAACCTACAGAAAGGTTTGGGTGTGCCTTTCATGCTTTATACAGGGACTGCAGAACCTACAGAAAGGTTTGGGTGTGCCTTTCTTTTTACACAGTTTACCGTCCGAAGAACCTACAGAAAGGTTTGGGTGTGTCTTTCTTTTTATACAACCCCTCTGAATCAGAAAGGTTTGGGTGTGGGGCTTTTTACAGGTGTTTCACCTCTACCGTCGAACCTAATATTTATATATTTCTTTAATTCCATTATTTTATTTTTAGACCTACAGAAAGGTTTGTTGTGAATTTTTATACAGTTTACTGCACTGTCCGAGCTAGGAACCTACAGAAAGCATTTTGCTACACCCCAATTTTCTTTTTACATGTGTATGTGAACCAATAACATTTGATATTTGAGTGTGATTTTATACAGTTTACCGTGTTTCAGAAACTTCTTTTTATACAGTTTACTCCGTCAGAACCTACAGAAAGGTTTGGGTGTGCCTTTGTTGATCATTTTAGCTGTTTTCCGTCAGAACCTACAGAAAGGTTTGGGTGTGCCATTTCAGAAGTTTTATACAGTTTACATCCGTCAGATCTCCAACAGGTGAATATGTGAGTATCAATAACATTTGAGAAGTTACAGAGTTTGGGTGTGCCATTTCTTTTTATACAGTTTCCCATTTCAGAAACATGTTTCAAGCTCTCCCAGTACAGAAAGTTTGGGTGTATCAGCCCATGTCTTTATAAGGGATCTCCCATGCTCTGACAATTGGTTACTGGGGGGTTGAACTGTGTTACAGGGGTTGAAAGGAGAAGGGGGAAACCCAGTTGTCAAAATGAATAAATGTATCTTCCCATTTCAGAACCCCTCTGAATCAGAGAGTATCAGAAGGGGCTGTCTCCCAGGTGTTTCAGAAGTGTCCTAATATTTATATATTTCTTTAATTCCATTATTTTATTTTTAGATGTGTGTATTCCCATTTGTGAATTGTTAGATATCTCCCATGTTGGAGCTAGGAACACAAGCATTTTGACACCCACAATTACATCTGCCCATGTGTATGTGAAATAGATTTGATATTAAGAGTGGTGATATTAAACACTTTTAAACATGTTTCAAGCTCTGTGAAGTTGGCTGTTGATCATGTCTTGGCTGTTGAGTATCTCCCATTTCAGAAGTGAATATAGAGTATCTCCCATTTCAGAAGTGAATATAGAGTATCTCCCATTTCAGAAGTGAATATAGAGTATCTCCCATTTCAGAAGTGAATATAGAGTATCTCCCATTTCAGAAGTGAATATAGAGTATCTCCCATGTCAGAAGTGAATATAGAGTATCTCCCATTTCAGAAGTGAATATAGAGTATCTCCCATGTCAGAAGTGAATATAGAGTATCTCCCATTTCAGAAGTGAATATAGAGTATCTCCCATTTCAGAAGTGAATATAGAGTATCTCCCATTTCAGAAGTGAATATAGAGTATCTCCCATGTCAGAAGTGAATATAGAGTATCTCCCATTTCAGAAGTGAATATAGAGTATCTCCCATTTCAGAAGTGAATATAGAGTATCTCCCATTTCAGAAGTGAATATAGAGTATCTCCCATTTCAGAAGTGAATATAGAGTATCTCCCATGTCAGAAGTGAATATAGAGTATCTCCTGTTTCAGAAATGTCACCTATGTATTTATTTACTGAAGTTATCTTCAGATTGTAAACAAACTTGGAGCTTGACATCACCCTGTGAGAGTCACATTAACGATGTACCAGGAAAGTAACTTTCAAACACACACATCTGTATACCAAGTGTGTGTGTGTGTGTGTGTGTGTGTGTGTGTGTGTGTGTGTGTGTGTGTGTGTGTGTGTGTGTGTGTGTGTGTGTGTGTGTGTGTGTGTGTGTGTGTGTGTGTGTGTGTGTGTGTGTGTGTGTGTGTGTGTGTGTACCTGGTACAGAGCACATCCTCATGGAGTGAGCCCTGACAGCGTTGACACTGTGTCCACAGGCGAGAGAAGCGCTCCTCCAGAGTACTTAAGTGTAAGATCTAGAATTCAAAGAGATTCAACATTAGTAAGTATTAATCAGAGAGATTCACCATTAGTAAGTATTAATCAGAGAGATTCAACATTAGTAAGTATTAATCAGAGAGATTCAACATTAGTAAGTATTAATCAGAGAGATTCAACATTAGTAAGTATTAATCAGAGAGATTCAACATTAGTAAGTATTAATCAGAGAGATTCAACATTAGTAAGTATTAATCAGAGAGATTCAACATTAGTAAGTATTAATCAGAGAGATTCAACATTAGTAAGTATTAATCAGAGAGATTCAACATTAGTAAGTATTAATCAGAGAGATTCAACATTAGTAAGTATTAATCAGAGAGATTCAACATTAGTAAGTATTAATCAGAGATTCAACATTAGTAAGTATTAATCAGAGAGATTCAACATTAGTAAGTATTAATCAGAGAGATTCAACATTAGTAAGTATTAATCAGAGAGATTCAACATTAGTAAGTATTAATCAGAGATTCAACATTAGTAAGTATTAATCAGAGAGATTCAACATTAGTAAGTATTAATCAGAGAGATTCAACATTAGTAAGTATTAATCAGAGAGATTCAACATTAGTAAGTATTAATCAGAGATTCAACATTAGTAAGTATTAATCAGAGAGATTCAACATTAGTAAGTACAAATCAAGAGAGATTCAACATTAGTAAGTATTAATCAGAGAGATTCAACATTAGTAAGTATTAATCAGAGAGATTCAACATTAGTAAGTATTAATCAGAGATTCAACATTAGTAAGTATTAATCAGAGAGATTCAACATTAGTAAGTATTAATCAGAGAGATTCAACATTAGTAAGTATTAATCAGAGAGATTCAACATTAGTAAGTATTAATCAGAGAGATTCAACATTAGTAAGTATTAATCAGAGAGATTCAACATTAGTAAGTATTAATCAGAGAGATTCAACATTAGTAAGTATTAATCAGAGAGATTCAACATTAGTAAGTATTAATCAGAGAGATTCAACATTAGTAAGTATTAATCAGAGAGATTCAACATTAGTAAGTATTAATCAGAGAGATTCAACATTAGTAAGTATTAATCAGAGAGATTCAACATTAGTAAGTATTAATCAGAGAGATTCAACATTAGTAAGTATTAATCAGAGAGATTCAACATTAGTAAGTATTAATCAGAGAGATTCAACATTAGTAAGTATTAATCAGAGAGATTCAACATTAGTAAGTATTAATCAGAGAGATTCAACATTAGTAAGTATTAATCAGAGAGATTCAACATTAGTAAGTATTAATCAGAGAGATTCAACATTAGTAAGTATTAATCAGAGAGATTCAACATTAGTAAGTATTAATCAGAGAGATTCAACATTAGTAAGTATTAATCAGAGAGATTCAACATTAGTAAGTATTAATCAGAGAGATTCAACATTAGTAAGTATTAATCAGAGAGATTCAACATTAGTAAGTATTAATCAGAGAGATTCAACATTAGTAAGTATTAATCAGAGAGATTCAACATTAGTAAGTATTAATCAGATTCAACATTAGTAAGATTCAACATTAGTAAGTATTAATCAGAGAGATTCAACATTAGTAAGTATTAATCAGAGAGATTCAACATTAGTAAGTATTAATCAGAGAGATTCAACATTAGTAAGTATTAATCAGAGAGATTCAACATTAGTAAGTATTAATCAGAGAGATTCAACATTAGTAAGTATTAATCAGAGAGATTCAACATTAGTAAGTATTAATCAGAGAGATTCAACATTAGTAAGTATTAATCAGAGAGATTCAACATTAGTAAGTATTAATCAGAGAGATTCAACATTAGTAAGTACAAATCAGGAGAAATTCACCATTAAAGTATAACTGAACAAAAATATAAAACGCAACATGCAACAATTTCAAAGATTTTGCTGAGATACAGTTCATATGAGGAAATCAGTCAATTGAAATACATTCATTAGGCCCTAATCTATGGATTTCACATGACTGGGCAGGGGTACAACCATGGGTGGGCATAGGGTCACCCACTGCAAAGCCAGGTCCAACCAATCACAATGAGTTTTTCCCCACAAAAGGGCTTAATTACAGACTAAAACCCCTCCCCCGGGGGGCTGGTGTGGTTCCACGTAGTCTGCGGTAGTGAGGCCGGTTGGATGTACTGCCAAATTCTATAAAACAACTTTGGCTTATGGTAGAGAAATGCACATTCAATTCTCTGCTAACAGCTCTGGTTGTCATTCCTGCAGTCATCAGGCCAATTGCACGCTCCATGTGACATTGTGTTGTGTGACAAAACTGCATATATTAGAATGGCCTTTTATTATCCCTAGCACAAGGTGCACCTGTGTAATGATCATGCTGTTTAATCAGTGTATTGATATGCCACACCTGTCAAGTGGATAGATTATATTGGTAAAGGAGAAATGCTCACAAACAGGGAGGTAAACAAAATGGTGGCCAAAATTTGAGAGAAATAAGGTTTTTCTGTGATCTTTTATTTCAGCTCATGAAACATGGGACCAGCACTTTCCATGTTGAATTCATATTTTTGTTCAGTGTAGTTATCAGATGGATTCACCATTAGTAAGTAGTTATCAGATGGATTCACCATTAGTAAGTAGTTATCAGATGGATTCACCATTAGTAAGTAGTTATCAGATGGATTCACCATTAGTAAGTAGTTATCAGATGGATTCACCATTAGTAAGTAGTTATCACCACGACACCTTGGCACTCCCCAATGTACGCATCTATTATCCCTGTTACATTAAATATTTAGCATCAGATTAACACAACAGGTTGATATTAGCTCCTAATGAACAGGACCCAGATTAACACAACAGGTTGATATATTAGTTCCTAATGATCAGGACCCAGATTAACAGAACAGGTTGATATATTAGTTCCTAATGATCAGGACCCAGATTAACAGAACAGGTTGATATATTAGCTCCTAATGAACAGGACCCAGATTAACAGAACAGGTTGATATATTAGTTCCTAATGAACAGGACCCAGATTAACAGAACAGGTTGATATATTAGTTCCTAATGAACAGGACCCAGATTAACAGAACAGGTTGATATATTAGCTCCTAATGAACAGGACCCAGATTAACAGAACAGGTTGATATATTAGTTCCTAATGAACAGGACCCAGATTAACAGAACAGGTTGATATATTAGTTCCTAATGAACAGGACCCAGATTAACAGAACAGGTTGATATATTAGCTCCTAATGAACAGGACCCAGATTAACAGAACAGGTTGATATATTAGTTCCTAATGAACAGGACCCAGATTAACAGAACAGGTTGATATATTAGTGCCTAATGAACAGGACCCAGATTAACAGAACAGGTTGATATATTAGTTCCTAATGAACAGGACCCAGATTAACAGAACAGGTTGATATATTATTTCCTAATGAACAGGACCCAGATTAACAGAACAGGTTGATATATTAGCTCCTAATGAACAGGACCCAGATTAACAGAACAGCTTTGATATATTAGTGCCTAATGAACAGGACCCAGATTAACAGAACAGGTTGATATATTAGTTCCTAATGAACAGGACCCAGATTAACAGAACAGGTTGATATATTAGTTCCTAATGAACAGGACCCAGATTAACAGAACAGGTTGATATATTAGTTCCTAATGAACAGGACCCAGATTAACAGAACAGGTTGTATTAGCTAACCTAATGAACAGGACCCAGATTCAGAACAGGTTGATAGATTTGCCTAATGAACAGGACCCAGATTAACAGAACAGCTATGACATTAGCTGGGACTGAACAGGACCCAGATTAACAGAACAGGTTGTATATTAGCTCCTAATGAACAGGACCCAGATTAACAGAACAGGTTGATACACACAGCTACAGTAGAACAGTGGGAACACCACAGCTACAAGAAAGAGGTTGATTATTAGCTCCTAATACCCAGATTAGAACAGGATTGATTAGTGGGAATGAACAGGACAGATTAACAGAACAGGTTGATATATTAGCTCCTAATGAACACCCAGATTAACAGAACAGGATTGATATATTAGTGCTAATAGAACAGGATGGATTAACACAACAGGTTGAGGATATTAGTGCCTAATGAACAGGACCCAGCTATTAACAGAACAGGTTGGATTAGCTCCTAATGAACAGGACCCAGATTAACAGAACAGGTTGATGGATTAGTGCCTAATGAACAGGACCCAGATTAACAGAACAGGTTGATATATTAGTGCCTAATGAACAGGACCCAGATATAGAAAGGTTGATATTTGGGAATGAACAGGACCCAGATTAACAGAACAGGTTGATATATTAGTGAACCTAATGAACAGGACCCAGATTAACAGAACAGGTTGATAATTAGTTCCTAGTGATCAGGACCCAGATTAACAGAACAGGTTGATATATTATTCCTAATGAACAGGACCCAGATTAACAGAACAGGTTGATATATTAGTTCCTAATGAACAGGACCCAGATTAACAGAACAGGTTGATATATTAGCTCCTAATGAACAGGACCCAGATTAACAGAACAGGTTGATATATTAGCTCCTAATGAACAGGACCCAGATTAACAGAACAGGTTGATATATTAGCTCCTAATGAACAGGACCCAGATTAACAGAACAGGTTGATATATTAGCTCCTAATGAACAGGACCCAGATTAACAGAACAGGTTGATATATTAGCTCCTAATGAACAGGACCCAGATTAACAGAACAGGTTGATATATTAGTTCCTAATGAACAGGACCCAGATTAACAGAACAGGTTGATATATTAGTTCCTAATGAACAGGACCCAGATTAACAGAACAGGTTGATATATTAGTGCCTAATGAACAGGACCCAGATTAACAGAACAGGTTGATATATTAGCTCCTAATGAACAGGACCCAGATTAACAGAACAGGTTGATATATTAGCTCCTAATGAACAGGACCCAGATTAACAGAACAGGTTGATATATTATGTATCCTAATGAACAGGACCCAGATTAACAGAACAGGTTGATATATTAGCTCCTAATGAACAGGACCCAGATTAACAGAACAGGTTGATATATTAGCTCCTAATGAACAGGACCCAGATTAACAGAACAGGTTGATATATTGTACCTCTTTCTGGTACAGTTCAGACTCCTTCTTCTTACAGAAATCACACACAGCCGCTGTGGGGAGGAAAGCAGAGATTACAAATCACACAGTTTTGTACAACTAACCTAACCCACAATTCAGACCCATTCAAAATCCTATTTTCCCTAACCCATACCCTAACCTTAAACCCCCTAGAAATAGCATTTGACCTTGTGGGGACTAACAAAGTGTTTGTTTGTTTACTATTCTTGTGGCATAGCTAAACACGTCCAGTTCCAAAGAGGACGGATTAGAGGGACACACAGCTACAGTAGAAAGAGGATGGATTAGTGGGAACACACAGCTACAGTAGAAAGAGGATGGATTAGTGGGAACACACAGCTACAGTAGAAAGAGGATGGATTAGTGGGAACACACAGCTACTATAGAAAGAGGATGGATTAGTGGGAACACACAGCTACTATAGAAAGAGGATGGATTAGTGGGAACACACAGCTACTATAGAAAGAGGATGGATTAGTGGGAACACACAGCTACAGTAGAAAGAGGATGGATTAGTGGGAACACACAGCTACTATAGAAAGAGGATGGATTAGTGGGAACACACAGCCACTATAGAAAGAGGATGGATTAGTGGGAACACACAGCTACTATAGAAAGAGGATGGATTAGTGGGAACACACAGCTACTATAGAAAGAGGATGGATTAGTGGGAACACACAGCTACTATAGAAAGAGGATGGATTAGTGGGAACACAGTGGGAATATCCTCTTTCTACTGTGGCTGTGTGTTCCCACTAATCCATCCATCAAACAGTATATTATTACTCTCTCTCACCATCGTCCTTCAGCACTGCTCTGCAACCGATACAGGCGCTCCTCTTGGTGGCGAAGGCCATGAGCCCCCCCACCCTGGAGGTCAACACTGTCTTACAGCGCGTGTGATCCCCCTCTGAAACACACATCAAATCAACTTTATTTCTGCAATTACTCTAATAGCAGCAGCAGTGATGGTGTATGTATGAGTGAGAGGGCCGAGAGAAAGGAAGAGACCCTGTGTGTGTGTGTGTGTGTGTGTGTGTGTGTGTGTGTGTGTGTGTGTGTGTGTGTGTGTGTGTGTGTGTGTGTGTGTGTGTGTGTGTGTGTGTGTGTGTGTGTGTGTGTGTGTGTGTGTGTGTGTGTGTGTGTGTGTGTTGTGGAGTGTGAGAGACTCACTCAGTAAGACGCTCTCTGCTTTGCTCTCTCCCAGGATGGGCTCAAAGATGCGGAGCAGTGGCTTGGAGAGCTGTTGTTCCAGGTAGTACTGGGTGTCAATGGGAATGTTGTTCTCCAGAACATAGATTGGATCCTACACACACAATAGTAATGATTTGTGTGAATGTTAATTAATGTATACCTTTACACGACACACCGACAATCACATGAATATTTCCAATAGCCTCCAATAGACAGACACACACAGTTCTAACCTCAGACTTCATGTATGCTGCTACTCCTTTGGCAGCTTTGATGATGACATAGGGAACTCTGTCTCCCAGTTGGGGGGCGCTACCCGCGTCTCTCTTCTTCATCCTGCAGAGGGGTCAGAGGTTATCAACTGGTAACAAGGGTTAAGAACAACTTATTTGGATGGGCTTCCATCAACCGTTCCAATCCAGCCATTACAATGAGCCTTTCCACCCCATTTCTCCCTGTAACAGGGTCAATGTTCCTCCTCTCTCTGTGCCTCTCTCCATCTCTCCCTCCTTACCTCTCGGCCAGTTCCACATGCGCCTGCTTGGCAGTGTACTCCTGGGCTGTGCGGGTCAGCTCCTTGGTGATAACCAGCTGGCTGATGTCGATGCGGTTACACAGCAGGTCAGAGATGACCTCTTTGGCGTGGGCCACCGCACCCTGGGGATCTCTGTGTAGAGAGACCAGGAGGGAGGGTAGAGAGACCAGGAGGGTGGGAGGGTAGAGAGACCAGGAGGGAGAGAGACCAGGAGGAGGGGGTAGAGAGACCAGGAGGGAGGGAGGGTAGAGAGACCAGGAGGGAGGGTAGAGAGACCAGGAGGGAGGGTAGAGAGACCAGGAGGAAGGGTAGAGAGACCAGGAGGGAGGGTAGAGAGACCAGGAGGGAGGGTACAGAGACCAGGAGGGAGGGTACAGAGACCAGGAGGGAGGGGGTAGGGAGGGTAGAGAGACCAGGAGGGAGGGTACAGAGACCAGGAGGGAGGGTACCAGAGACCAGGAGGGAGGGTACAGAGACCAGGAGGGAGGGAGGGTAGAGAGACCAGGAGGGAGGGAGGGTAGAGAGACCAGGAGGAAGGGAGGGTAGAGAGACCAGGAGGGAGGGTAGAGAGACGAGGGAGGGAGGGTAGAGAGACCAGGAGGGAGGGTAGAGAGACGAGGGAGGGAGGGTAGAGAGACAGGAGGGGAGGGTAGAGGAGGGAGGGAAGAGGGAGGAGAGGGAGAGAGAGACCAGGGAGGGAGTGGAGTGAGGGAGGGTAGAGAGACCAGGAGGGAGTGGAGTGAGGGAGGGTAGAGAGACCAGGAGGGAGTGGAGTGAGGGAGGGTAGAGAGACCAGGAGGGAGTGGAGTGAGGGAGGGTAGAGAGACCAGGAGGGAGTGGAGTGAGGGAGGGTAGAGAGACCAGGAGGGAGTGGAGTGAGGGAGGGTAGAGAGACCAGGAGGGAGTGGAGTGAGGGAGGGTAGAGAGACCAGGAGGAGTGGAGTGAGGGAGGGTAGAGAGACCAGGAGGGAGGGAGGGAGAGACCAGGAGGAGTGGAGTGGAGTGTGGGAGGGTAGAGAGACCAGGAGGGAGTGGAGTGTGGGAGGGTAGAGAGACCAGGAGGGAGTGGAGTGAGGGAGGGTAGAGAGACCAGGAGGGAGTGGAGTGAGGGAGGGTAGAGAGACCAGGAGGGAGTGGAGTGAGGGAGGGTAGAGAGACCAGGAGGGAGTGGAGTGAGGGAGGGAGGGTAGAGAGACCAGGAGGGAGTGGAGTGAGGGAGGGAGGGTAGAGAGACCAGGAGGGAGTGGAGTGAGGGAGGGTAGAGAGACCAGGAGGGAGTGGAGTGAGGGAGGGTAGAGAGACCAGGAGGGAGTGGAGTGAGGGAGGGTAGAGAGACCAGGAGGGAGTGGAGTGAGGGAGGGTAGAGAGACCAGGAGGGAGTGGAGTGAGGGAGGGTAGAGAGACCAGGAGGGAGTGGAGTGAGGGAGGGTAGAGAGACCAGGAGGGAGTGGAGTGAGGGAGGGTAGAGAGACCAGGAGGGAGTGGAGTGAGGGAGGGAGGGGTAGAGAGACCAGGAGGGAGTGGAGTGAGGGAGGGTAGAGAGACCAGGACGGAGTGGAGTGAGGGAGGGAGGGTAGAGACCAGGACGGAGTGGAGGGAGGGAGGGTAGAGAGACCAGGAGGATTTGTGGAGTTAGGGAGGGAGGGTAGAGAGACCAGGAGGGAGTGGAGGAGGGAGGGTAGAGAGACCAGGAGGGAGTGGAGTGAGGGAGGGTAGAGAGACCAGGAGGGAGTGGAGTGAGGGAGGGTAGAGAGACCAGGAGGGAGTGGAGTGAGGGAGGGTAGAGAGACCAGGAGGGAGTGGAGTGAGGGAGGGTAGAGAGACCAGGAGGGAGTGGAGTGAGGGAGGTAGAGAGACCAGGAGGGAGGGTAGATGAGATGAACCAGAGAAAACGCAGAGTCAATTATTTGATTAATTTAACCAGGTTAGTCTCGTTGAAATAACACTTTTTCAGGGGGCCTGGACCAAGACAGAAGCAACATCAGATTCAGACATGAACATCAACCAGGCAAAACATCAATACAACAAGCAGCATGTCAGTAACAAACATGTACACAACACAAATATCTAGATCTACAAGTTTCTTATTGGACACGTTAAGATAGTGCCTCCCAGTTTCACTCTGTTCCAGACCTACTGAACAGGACCCAGGACAACAACTCTGTTACATACAGTTGAAGTTAGAAGTTTTACATACACCTTAGCCAAATACATTTAAACTCAGTTTTTCACGATTCCTGACATGTAATCCTAGTAGAAATTCCCTGTTTTAGGTCAGTTAAGATCACTTCATTTTAAGAATGTGAAATGTCAGAATAATAGTAGAAAGAATTATTTATTTCAGCTTGTATTTCTTTCATCACAGTGGGTCAGAAGGTTACATACACACAATTAGTATTTGGTAGCATTGCCTTTAAATTGTTTAATTTGGGTAAAACATTATTTATTGGAAAGCAGCATCAAGCTCATCACCTTGTACTGTCAGCACCCTGTGAAGTTCATCACATAGTGCATCTGGACACTAATAAACTGCATGCTTTCCTGAGTCATAGTGGGAGGACCCCACGACATAAGTTTGGGTAAAGACTTCCCACCGCAATTTATCACATAATTCATTTTACAGACACAAAAAGATTCCATGTTGAATAAACACATTGTCTGTCGGCATTAATAAAATTTACCGGCATTTCCTGTTTCCATCAGCAAATCATGACTTCTTTCCTGAGCCCGGTAATTCATCCTCATGAAATGGTTGGATGGAAACCTGGTTTATGAGAACCTTCTGTAGTAGATGGTACCTACCGTCTAACAGAATGTTCTAGATGGTAACCTACCTGTCTATCAGAATGTTCTAGATGGTACCTCCAGTCTATCAGAATGTTCTAGATGGTACCTACCTGTCAACAGAATGTTCTAGATGGTACCTACCTGTCTATCAGAATGTTCTAGTACCTACCTGTCTATCAGAATGTTCTAGATGGTAACCTACCTGTCGATCAGAATGTTCTAGATGGTACCTAGTCTATCAGACTGTTCTAGATGGTAACCTTGTCGATCAGAATGTTCTAGATGGTACCTACCTGTCTATCACAATGTTCTAGATGCTACCTCAGAACCTGTCTATCAGAATGTTCTAGATTTCCTACCTGTCTATCAGAATGTTCTAGATGGTACCTACCTGTTTAATCAGAATGTTCTAGATGGTACCTACCAGTCTATCAGAATGTTCTAGATGGTACCTACCAGTCTATCAGAATGTTCTAGATGGTACCTACCTGTCTATCAGAATGTTCTAGATGGTACCACCTGTCTATCAGAATGTTCTAGATGGTACCTACCAGTCTATCAGAATGTTCTAGATACCTACCCGTCTATCAGAATGTTCTAGATGGTACCTACCTGTCTATCAGAATGTTCTAGATGGTACCTACCTGTCTATCAGAATGTTCTAGATGGTACCTACCTGTCTATCAGAATGTTCTAGATGGTACCTACCTGTCTATCAGAATGTTCTAGATGGTACCTACCTGTCTATCAGAATGTTCTAGATGGTACCTACAGTCTATCAGAATGTTCTAGATGGTACCTACCTGTCTATCAGAATGTTCTAGATGGTACCTACCTGTCTATCAGAATGTTCTAGATGGTACCTACCAGTCTATCAGAATGTTCTAGATGGTACCTACCTGTCTATCAGAATGTTCTAGATGGTACCTACCTGTCTATCAGAATGTTCTAGATGGTACCTAGTCTATCAGAATGTTCTAGATGGTACCTACCCGTCTATCAGAATGTTCTAGATGGTACCTACCTGTCTATCAGAATGTTCTAGATGGTAACCTGTCTATCAGAATGTTCTAGATGGTACCTACCTGTCTATCAGAATGTTCTAGATGGTACCTACCAGTCTATCAGAATGTTCTAGATGGTACCTACCTGTCTATCAGAATGTTCTAGATGGTACCATATAATTAAATAATATAATTTAGTATTTTAATAGGGTCTCCGTGGTAGTACCTTCTGGTTTCATCATTTCCCCCATAGGTTATCAAACAAAACCTGTCTATCAGAATGTTCTAGATGGTACCTACCTGTCTATCAGAATGTTCTAGATGGTACCTACCTGTCTATCAGAATGTTCTAGATGGTACCTACCAGTCTATCAGAATGTTCTAGATGGTACCTACCTGTCTATCAGAATGTTCTAGATGGTACCTACCTGTCTATCAGAATGTTCTAGATGGTACCTACCTGTCTATCAGAATGTTCTAGATGGTACCTACCTGTCTATCAGAATGTTCTAGATGGTACCTACCAGTCTATCAGAATGTTCTAGATGGTACCTACCGGTCTATCAGAATGGTCTGCAGGCAGGTGTTGATCAGATTGGCCACCAGGGTACAGTTGTCTCTGCGGACCGTCTCGATACCCTTGCAGTCCATCTTGTCGTGAGTGTCGGCGCTGGAGGAGAAGTAGAGGCCTGCGTAGCGCTTCTTGTTGATCAACAGATAGGGGTAGTACACCTGAAGGGAGAGAGAGAGGAGAGAGAGAGAGAGAGAGAGAGAGAGAGAGAGAGAGAGAGAGAGAGAGAGAGAGAGAGAGAGAGAGAGAGAGAGAGAGAGAGAGAGAGAGAGAGCGATAAGAGGGAGTTTAACTAGTCTTTATTTGACCATAGAAGAAGCTCATAGTAGCCTCGGGTCAAGTCCAAAGGGAGAAGAGAGGAGAGAGTATGGATGTTAGTTATTTGACCATCCAAGAGAGGATGAGCATAGCTTTATTCCAGACTAACCAAAAGACAAAGTAGTACAAGCTGGCTGGCTCTAGCACTTGACCTGGGTTATGTTCAGTTTTTCCTAATTGGACAACTCCAGGTTGTACCCATATAATTAAATAATATAATTTAGTATTTTAATAGGGTGTCCGTGGTAGTACCTTCTGGTTTCATCATTTCCCCCACAGGGGTTAGGGTTTTCAAACAATAGTTTCACTCCGTTTTAAAACGTTTCCCATCAACTGAACATGACCCAGGGCTATTAGCAACTGTGTTTTAAATGGTGAACTGGTACCTTCTCAAACTCCAGTTTGATGGGAGGGGTGAAGTGGGAGGAGACCCACTCTGCCGCCTCCCTCCCAACCTCCATGGCCCTGCTCACAGTGTCCACGCCCAGTTTGACCATGACGGAGTCCGTGTCCCCGTAGATGACCTGACACACACACAGACAATCAAGGAGGGTTGTGAAAGTAGAACAACTAAAAAGAGGAGAAGAAGAAAGGACAGGTTAGGATGATGTAACGACTGTCCTCCTCGCTCTCCTCTCACCTTGGCATCGGCTTGGTAACCGTTGGCGATGGTGTACTTGGATTCCACCAGCTGTTTGGTCTGCTCAATCATCTGTCTGCCAAACCCAGTAACACTCTGGAAACACAGGGAGAGGTTAGGAACACTGGTGACACTCTGGAAACACAGGGAGAGGTTAGGAACACTGGTGACACTCTGGAAACACAGGGAGAGGTAAGGAACACTGGAGACACGCTGGAAACACAGGGAGAGGTTAGGAACACTGGTGACACTCTGGAAACACAGGGAGAGGTTAGGAACACTGGTGACACTCTGGAAACACAGGGAGAGGTTAGGAACACTGGTGACACTCTGGAAACACTGGAACACTGGTGACACTCTGGAAACACAGGGAGAGGTTAGGAACACTGGTGACACTCTGGAAACACAGGGAGAGGTTAGGAACACTGGTGACACTCTGGAAACACAGGGAGAGGTTAGGAACACTGGTGACACTCTGGAAACACAGGGAGAGGTTAGGAACACTGGTGACACTCTGGAAACACAGGGAGAGGTTAGGAACACTGGTGAACTGGAAACACTGGTTAGGAACACTGGTGACACTCTGAAACACAGGGAGAGGTTAGGAACACACTTGACACTCTGGAAACACAGGGAGAGGTTAGGAACACTGGTGACACTCTGGAAACACAGGGAGAGGTTAGGAACACTGGTGACACTCTGGAAACACAGGGAGAGGTTAGGAACAACACTGGAAACACAGGGAGAGGTTAGGAACACTGGTGACACTCTGAAACACAGGGAGAGGTTAGGAACACTGGTGACACTCTGGAAACACAGGGAGAGGTTAGGAACACTGGTATTTCCAAGACGTCTTAAGATTTGTCCAAAGACATCAAGACATGTTTATGTCTTAAGAGGTCTGAAGACATGGTGTTGGCTGGGTATGTAAATACAAACAGGACATTGTCTGGAGTCCTACAGCTCCACTGGCCTGGGTTCCTGGTCCCAGTTTCCACTTTGAGACACTATGCTTGAGGAAACTGGGCAGGGTGCTCACCTGTGAGATCTCAAGGCAGGGCAGCTTGCCCACCTGAGCCCCTGTAAAGCCATAGACGGAGTTGGCGCTGATTTTGAGAGCGAGCTGTCGACCGTCGAGGACCTGTTTCTTGAAAGGATCCGTTTCCTTTTTCAGCTCCGCTTTGGCCCTGAAGACATCGAAAGGGGGTCAGAAATAACAACCACCACAACTATGGTCCTTCTGTAGCTCATTTGTTAGAGCATGGCGCTTGTAACGCCAGGGTAGTGGGTTCGATTCCCGGGACCACCCATACGTTAGAATGTATGCACACATGACTGTAAGTCGCTTTGGATAAAAGTGTCTGCTAAATGGCATATATTATATTATTATTATAACTTTCATTTGTTAAGCACTGTTCATTCACTGTTTGTTAAGCACTGTTCATTCACTGTTTGTTAAGCACTGTTCATTCACTGTTTGTTAAGCACTGTTCATTCACTGTTTGTTAAGCACTGTTCATTCACTGTTTGTTAAGCACTGTTCATTCACTGTTTGTTAAGCACTGTTCATTCACTGTTTGTTAAGCACTGTTCATTCACTGTTTGTTAAGCACTGTTCATTCACTGTTTGTTAAGCACTGTTCATTCACTGTTTGTTAAGCACTGTTCATTCACTGTTTGTTAAGCACTGTTCATTCACTGTTTGTTAAGCACTGTTCATTCACTGTTTGTTAAGCACTGTTCATTCACTGTTTGTTAAGCACTGTTCATTCACTGTTTGTTAAGCACTGTTCATTCACTGTTTGTTAAGCACTGTTCATTCACTGTTTGTTAAGCACTGTTCATTCACTGTTTGTTAAGCACTGTTCATTCACTGTTTGTTAAGCACTGTTCATTCACTGTTTGTTAAGCACTGTTCATTCACTGTTTGTTAAGCACTGTTCATTCACTGTTTGTTAAGCACTGTTCATTCACTGTTTGTTAAGCACTGTTCATTCACTGTTTGTTAAGCACTGTTCATTCACTGTTTGTTAAGCACTGTTCATTCACTGTTTGTTACTGTTCATTCACACTGTTCATTCACTGTTTGTGAAGCCCTGTTCATTCACTGTTTGTGAAGCCCTGTTCATTCACTGTTTGTTAAGCACTGTTCATTCACTGTTTGTTAAGCACTGTTCATTCCCTGTTTGTTAAGCACTGTCTATTCACTGTTTGTTAAGCACTGTTCATTCCCTGTTTGTTAAGCACTGTCTATTCACTGTTTGTTAAGCACTGTTCATTCACTGTTTGTTAAGCACTGTTCATTCACTGTTTGTTAAGCACGGTTCATTCACTGTTTGTTAAGCACGGTTCATTCACTGTTTGTTAAGCACTGTTCATTCACTGTTTGTTAAGCACTGTTTGTTCATTCACTGTTTGTTAAGCACTGTTCATTCACTGTTTGTTAAGCACTGTCTATTCACTGTTTGTTAAGCACTGTTCATTCACTGTTTGTTAAGCACTGTTCATTCACTGTTTGTTAAGCACGGTTCATTCACTGTTTGTTAAGCACGGTTCATTCACTGTTTGTTAAGCACGGTTCATTCACTGTTTGTTAAGCACGGTTCATTCACTGTTTGTTAAGCACTGTTCATTCACTGTTTGTTAAGCACTGTTCATTCACTGTTTGTTGAAGCCCTGTTCATTCACTGTTTGTTAAGCACTGTTCATTCACTGTTTGTTAAGCACGGTTCATTCACTGTTTGTTAAGCACTGTTCATTCACTGTTTGTTAAGCACTGTTCATTCACTGTTTGTTAAGCACTGTTCATTCACTGTTTGTTAAGCACGGTTCATTCACTGTTTGTTAAGCACTGTTCATTCACTGTTTGTTAAGCCCTGTTCATTCACTGTTTGTTAAGCACTGTTCATTCACTGTTTGTTAAGCACGGTTCATTCACTGTTTGTTAAGCACTGTTCATTCACTGTTTGTTAAGCACGGTTCATTCACTGTTTGTTAAGCACTGTTCATTCACTGTTTGTGAAGCCCTGTTCATTCACTGTTTGTTAAGCACTGTTCATTCACTGTTTGTTAAGCACTGTTCATTCACTGTTTGTTAAGCACTGTTCATTCACTGTTTGTGAAGCCCTGTTCATTCACTGTTTGTGAAGCACTGTTCATTCACTGTTTGTTAAGCACTGTTCATTCACTGTTTGTTAAGCACTGTTCATTCACTGTTTGTTAAGCACTGTTCATTCACTGTTTGTTAAGCACTGTTCATTCACTGTTTGTTTGAAGCCCTGTTCATTCACTGTTTGTTAAGCACTGTTCATTCACTGTTTGTTAAGCACTGTTCATTCACTGTTTGTGAAGCCCTGTTCATTCACTGTTTGTTAAGCACTGTTCATTCACTGTTTGTTAAGCACTGTTCATTCACTGTTTGTTAAGCACTGTTCATTCACTGTTTGTTAAGCACGGTTCATTCACTGTTTGTTAGCACACGGTTCATTCACTGTTTGTTAAGCACTGTTCATTCACTGTTTGTTAAGCACGGTTCATTCACTGTTTGTTAAGCACTGTTCATTCACTGTTTGTTAAGCACTGTTCATTCACTGTTTGTTAAGCACGGTTCATTCACTGTTTGTTAAGCACTGTTCATTCACTGTTTGTGAAGCCCTGTTCATTCACTGTTTGTTAAGCACTGTTCATTCACTGTTTGTTAAGCACTGTTCATTCACTGTTTGTTAAGCACTGTTCATTCACTGTTTGTGAAGCCCTGTTCATTCACTGTTTGTAAGCAATTCACTGTTTGTTCATTCACTGTTTGTTAAGCACTGTTCATTCACTGTTTGTTAAGCACTGTTCATTCACTGTTTGTTAAGCACTGTTCATTCACTGTTTGTTAAGCACTGTTCATTCACTGTTTGTTAAGCACTGTTCATTCACTGTTTGTTAAGCACTGTTCATTCACTGTTTGTTAAGCACTGTTCATTCACTGTTTGTTAAGCACTGTTCATTCACTGTTTGTTAAGCACTGTTCATTCACTGTTTGTGAAGCCCTGTTCATTCACTGTTTGTTAAGCACTGTTCATTCACTGTTTGTTAAGCACTGTTCATTCACTGTTTGTTAAGCACTGTTCATTCACTGTTTGTTAAGCACTGTTCATTCACTGTTTGTTAAGCACTGTTCATTCACTGTTTGTTAAGCACTGTTCATTCACTGTTTGTGAAGCCCTGTTCATTCACTGTTTGTTAGCACTGTTCATTCACTGTTTGTTAAGCACTGTTCATTCACTGTTTGTTAAGCACTGTTCATTCACTGTTTGTTAAGCACTGTTTGTTCATTCACTGTTTGTTAAGCACTGTTCATTCACTGTTTGTTAAGCACTGTTCATTCACTGTTTGTTAAGCACGGTTCATTCACTGTTTGTTAAGCACTGGTTCATTCACTGTTTGTTAAGCACTGTTCATTCACTGTTTGTTAAGCACTGTTCATTCACTGTTTGTTAAGCACTGTTCATTCACTGTTTGTTAAGCACTGTTCATTCACTGTTTGTGAAGCACTGTTCATTCACTGTTTGTTAAGCACTGTTCATTCACTGTTTGTTAAGCACTGTTCATTCACTGTTTGTTAAGCACTGTTCATTCACTGTTTGTTAAGCACTGTTCATTCACTGTTTGTTAAGCACTGTTCATTCACTGTTTGTTAAGCACTGTTCATTCACTGTTTGTGAAGCCCTGTTCATTCACTGTTTGTTAAGCACTGTTCATTCACTGTTTGTTAAGCACTGTTCATTCACTGTTTGTTAAGCACTGTTCATTCACTGTTTGTTAAGCACTGTTCATTCACTGTTTGTTAAGCACTGTTCATTCACTGTTTGTTAAGCACTGTTCATTCACTGTTTGTTAAGCACTGTTCATTCACTGTTTGTTAAGCACTGTTCATTCACTGTTTGTTAAGCACTGTTCATTCACTGTTTGTTAAGCACTGTTCATTCACTGTTTGTTAAGCAGTTCATTCACTGTTTGTTAAGCACTGTTCATTCACTGTTTGTTAAGCACTGTTCATTCACTGTTTGTTAAGCACTGTTCATTCCCTGTTTGTGAAGCCCTGTTCATTCCCTGTTTTTAAGTTAATTCACCACTGTTCATTCACTGTTTGTTAAGCACTGTTCATTCACTGTTTGTTAAGCACTGTTCATTCCCTGTTTGTTAAGCACTGTTCATTCCCTGTTTGTTAAGCACTGTTCATTCACTGTTTGTGAAGCCCTGTTCATTCACTGTTTGTTAAGCACTGTTCATTCCCTGTTTGTTAAGCACTGTCTATTCACTGTTTGTTAAGCACTGTTCATTCCCTGTTTGTTAAGCACTGTTCATTCCCTGTTTGTTAAGCACTGTTCATTCCCTGTTTGTTAAGCACTGTTCATTCACTGTTTGTTAAGCACTGTTCATTCACTGTTTGTTAAGCACTGTTCATTCCCTGTTTGTTAAGCACTGTTCATTCACTGTTTGTTAAGCACTGTTCATTCACTGTTTGTTAAGTTCATTCACTGTTTGTTAAGCACTGTTCATTCACTGTTTGTTAAGCACTGTTCATTCACTGTTTGTTAAGCACTGTTCATTCACTGTTTGTTAAGCACTGTTCATTCACTGTTTGTGAAGCCCTGTTCATTCACTGTTTGTTAAGCACTGTTCATTCACTGTTTGTTAAGCACTGTTCATTCACTGTTTGTGAAGCCCTGTTCATTCACTGTTTGTTAAGCACTGTTCATTCACTGTTTGTTAAGCACTGTTCATTCACTGTTTGTTAAGCACTGTTCATTCACTGTTTGTTAAGCACTGTTCATTCACTGTTTGTTAAGCACTGTTCATTCACTGTTTGTTAAGCCCTGTTCATTCACTGTTTGTTAAGCCCTGTTCATTCACTGTTTGTTAAGCACTGTTCATTCCCTGTTTGTTAAGCACTGTTCATTCACTGTTTGTTAAGCCCTGTTCATTCCCTGTTTGTTAAGCCCTGTTCATTCCCTGTTTGTTAAGCACTGTTCATTCACTGTTTGTGAAGCCCTGTTCATTCCCTGTTTGTTAAGCACGGTTCATTCCCTGTTTGTTAAGCACTGTTCATTCACTGTTTGTTAAGCACTGTTTGTTAAGCACTGTTCATTCCCTGTTTGTTAAGCACTGTTCATTCCCTGTTTGTTAAGCACTGTTCATTCCCTGTTTGTTAAGCACTGTTCATTCCCTGTTTGTTAAGCACTGTCTATTCACTGTTTGTTAAGCACTGTCTATTCACTGTTTGTTAAGCACTGTTCATTCACTGTTTGTTAAGCACTGTTCATTCCCTGTTTGTTAAGCACTGTTCATTCCCTGTTTGTTAAGCACTGTTCATTCCCTGTTTGTTAAGCACTGTTCATTCCCTGTTTGTTAAGCACTGTTCATTCACTGTTTGTTAAGCACTGTTCATTCACTGTTTGTTAAGCACTGTTCATTCCCTGTTTGTTAAGCACTGTTCATTCCCTGTTTGTTAAGCACTGTCTATTCACTGTTTGTTAAGCACTGTCTATTCACTGTTTGTTAAGCACTGTTCATTCACTGTTTGTTAAGCACGGTTCATTCCCTGTTTGTTATGCACTGTTCATTCCCTGTTTGTTAAGCACTGTTCATTCCCTGTTTGTTAAGCACTGTTCATTCACTGTTTGTTAAGCACTGTTCATTCACTGTTTGTTAAGCACTGTCTATTCACTGTTTGTTAAGCACTGTTCATTCACTGTTTGTTAAGCACTGTTCATTCACTGTTTGTTAAGCACGGTTCATTCACTGTTTGTTAAGCACGGTTCATTCACTGTTTGTTAAGCACTGTCTATTCACTGTTTGTTAAGCACTGTTTGTTAAGCACTGTTCATTCCTGTTTGTTAAGCACTGTTCATTCCCTGTTTGTTAAGCACTGTCTATTCACTGTTTGTTAAGCACTGTCTATTCACTGTTTGTTAAGCACTGTTTGTTAAGCACGGTTCATTCACTGTTTGTTAAGCACTGTTTGTTAAGCACGGTTCATTCACTGTTTGTTAAGCACTGTTTGTTAAGCACTGTTTGTTTAGCACTGTCTGTTCACTGTTTGTTAAGCACGGTTCATTCACTGTTTGCATGGACTGACTTTTGTCCAGGATGAATTGGTTCATACACAACTCAGCTTTGGTCACTTGACGGCACAACAGTTGAATGATCTTTTGTGCCAGTGAAATGGTTTAGGAGCACACTTAAAATGTCAGAAATATACAAGAACCACCTGTCATCCCCAGGCCATCTTTTGGCCATTATATTTATGTAACCTTTATCTAAGCAGGGAGTCCCATAGAGAAACAAGTCTATTTGGCAAGGGAGCCCTGCATCTCAAACCCAGCAAGCAATTACACATTAAGTTACAAACAGAAACAGTTCAATCAAGACAGGAAACACAAAGTAGCAAACAAACCCAAAATTATAAGAGGAATAGTCATAAAGACAGCCATAAAGACAGCCCTCATATACTCTATAGCAGTGTTACTGATCCTAGATCAGATTGAGAAACCTAGGAGATGTGCATAGACCCTCGTTTCAGCTGACTCCAGGTCAGTGCTTACTTCTTCCTGGCAGAGAGCAGGTCCTCCAGGATATCAGGCAGAAGTCCCTTCCTCACCGAGCTCTTAACAAACAGGTCTCCTGTGGGAGTCTTGATGAAGTCCTCTGGGGTCAGACTAAGGAGACAAGACACCCATGTCACTTACAAAATCAACCTTGGTCGACCAATCAAGGATGCAGTCATGCAAAACTGGCTGAGGTTTTCACAGCCACCTGTTGCAGAGCCCTGTCGTAGCTAGATTAGGGTTGGAATGAAAACCTACAGGAGGACAGCTCTCCAGGAACAGGGTTGGAGTTAAAACCTACAGGAGGGTATCTCTCCAGGAACAGGGTTGGAGTTAAAAACCTACCGGAGGATATCTCTCCAGGAACAGGGTTGGAGTTAAAACCTACATGAGGGTAGCTCTCCAGGAACAGGGTTGGAGTTAAAACCTAACGGAGGGTAGCTCTCCAGGAACAGGGTTAGAGTTAAAACCTACAGGAGGGTATCTCTCCAGGAACAGGGTTGGAGTTAAAACCTACAGGAGGGTATCTCTCCAGGAACAGGGTTGGAGTTAAAACCTACCGGAGGGTATCTCTCCAGGAACAGGGTTGGAGTGAACACCTACAGGAAGGTATCTCTCCAGGAACAGGGTTGGTGAGCCCTGGTTAGTGGGACAACAACAGTGACTCTCTCACCCCAGCTTCTCCGCTGAGCCCTTCTGAAGCAGGGTGGTGTAACAGAGGTTGTGGGCCCTGGTTAGTGGGACAACAACAGTGACTCTCTCACCCCAGCTTCTCCGCTGAGCCCTTCTGAAGCAGGGTGGTGTAACAGAGGTTGTGGGCCCTGGTTAGTGGGACAACAACAGTGACTCTCTCACCCCAGCTTCTCCGCTGAGCCCTTCTGAAGCAGGGTGGTGTAACAGAGGTTGTGGGCCATCATGATGGAGGGGTACAGAGAGGAGAAATCCAGGGTGGCGATGGGGACGCTGTAGTATCTGGAGAACCCAGAGAGAGACAGATTACGTCAAGATGATGTTTTTACCCACATAGCAGTCATAGACAGTGAAATACATAAAGGGACCACAATGGAAATAAGTCATTGACTTTACTGTGTTATCGCTGACAGCATGTATGTACTGTGTTATCGCTGACAGCATGTATGTACTGTGTTATCGCTGACAGCATGTATGTCCTGTGTTATCGCTGACAGCATGTATGTCCTGTGTTATCGCTGTGTTGTATGTCGCTGACAGCATGTTGGTACTGTGTTATCGCTGACAGCATGTATGTACTGTGTTATCGCTGACAGCATGTATGTACTGTGTTATCGCTGACAGCATGTATGTACTGTGTTGTCGCTGACAGCATGTATGTACTGTGTTATCGCTGACAGCATGTATGTACTGTGTTATCGCTGACAGCATGTATGTACTGTGTTATCGCTGACAGCATGTATGTACTGTGTTATGGCTGACAGCATGTATGTACTGTGTTATCGCTGACAGCATCCATGTACTGTGTTATCGCTGACAGCATGTATGTACTGTGTGTATATTTGTTGAATTGTCAAACAAAATCTAATCAATATTAGATTACATTAATACACAAACAAAACATTCAAGCTAAAATCACAAGTAAAAACCATGTCAGAACACACCCTAAAACACAGAGCAGTGTTACTCACCCTTTCTCTGGCTCAAGCAGCTCCAGTGAAGTCTTCACCTCCCTCAGGCTTCACCACTGGCATGACCAGACCCTGTTTCATTGTAACAGCACACAGAGTTGACATCATTTCCTCGGTCCCAAGCATTTAGGTGAGAACGTGTGTTCTGTATTGAGAGAAAGAACACCTGCCGCAGAACAGCAGAACCACTTTGATCTCCTCTGGAGAGCAGGTAGGTGAGGAACCAGGGTGACTCTGGCCATCTCCATGTATCACACACAAGCTTCTGCAGCAGACAGGGGCAGGTAGGCATCCTTCACAGTCAGAACAGGGCGCCTCCGGGTCTGCTCATTACCATTCTGGGATAGAAGGGGAACAGAGGGAAAGAGAGGAAACAACATGAACAGTCTGTCAGTATCTGGGGGAAAGTCCTAATAGGAGGCCTCCCACTTGACAGAAAGTGAGCAGAGAAAGAGAGGACAGAGAGAGCAGAGAGAGGAGAGAGAGGAGTCCCTCAGAGCAGAGAGAGGAGAGAGAAGAGAGTCAGACAGCACACTTGGAACAAGGAGAGACAGTCTGAGTCAGGAGAGCTGAGAGCAGAGAGAGACAGGAGAGAGAGCAGTCCTCAGCAGCACCTGAGAGAGAGAGAGCAGACAGAGCAGACAGATCAGAGAGCAGACAGACAGAGAGATGTACCTGCAGATCTGTGATGATAGAATGCTGAACAGAACCCTGTTCTTGCAGGAAGTGGAAGCTGACGGCGTTGAGAAGCGCAGTTTGTAGTCCCTCAGCAGCACCTGAATAACCCACATGGACAGATCAAGTCAGTCAGACAGAACACTTGGAACAGTCAGAACAGTCTGTAGTCAGAACAGAACCCTTAGAACAACAGAACAGTCTGTAGTCCCTCAGCAGCACCTGAAGAACACATGGACAGATCCAGTCAGTCAGACAGAACACTTGGAAAGTCAGGTCTGTCAGAACAGAACCCTTAGAACAACAGAACAGTCTGTAGTCCCTCAGCAGCACCTGAAGGACCCACATGGACAGATCAAGTCAGTCAGACAGAAGACTTGGAACAGTCAGAACAGTCTGTAGTCAGAACAGAACCCTTAGAACAACAGAACAGTCTGTAGTCCCTCAGCAGCACCTGAAGAACCCACATGGACAGATCAAGTCAGTCAGACAGAACACTTGGAACAGTCAGAACAGTCTGTAGTCAGAACAGAACCCTTAGAACAACAGAACAGTCTGTAGTCCCTCAGCAGCACCTGAAGAACCCACATGGACAGATCAAGTCAGTCAGACAGCACACTTGGAACAGTCAGAAGAGTCAGAACAGAACCCTTAGAACAACAGAACAGTCTTAGTCCCTCAGCAGCACCTGAAGAACCCACATGGACAGATCAAGTCAGTCAGCACAGAACAGTCAGAACGGTCTGTCAGAACAGAACCTTAGAACAACAGAACAGTTTATAGTCCCTCAGCAGCACCTGAAGAACCCACATGGACAGATCAAGTCAGTCAGACAGAACACTTGGAACAGTCAGAACAGTCTGTAGTCAGAACAGAACCCTTAGAACAACAGAACAGTCTGTAGTCCCTCAGCAGCACCTGAAGAACCCACATGGACAGATCAAGTCAGTCAGACAGAACACTTGGAACAGTCAGAACAGTCTGTAGTCAGAACAGAACCCTTAGAACAACAGAACAGTCTGTAGTCCCTCAGCAGCACCTGAAGAACCCACATGGACAGATCAAGTCAGTCAGACAGAACACTTGGAACAGTCAGAACAGTCTGTAGTCAGAACAGAACCCTTAGAACAACAGAACAGTCTGTAGTCCCTCAGCAGCACCTGAAGAACCCACATGGACAGGTCCAGGGGCATAGAGTTACAGGCCTCATCTTTGTATGTGTTCCATTATGGAGTCTGTCGATAGGAATCCCCACTCAGTTGACTGCTTTAAAATTGTGGAAGCCCTCAATGGCAATGTCCACGCAAAAACATGAATCCATGATGAGTCCTCTAACTATGGTCCAGGATCAGTCAGACAAAACATGAATCCATGATGTGTCCTCTAACTATGGTCCAGGGTCAGTCAGACAAAACATGAATCCATGATGTGTCCTCTAACTATGGTCCAGGGTCAGTCAGACAAAACATGAATCCATGATGAGTCTAACTATGGTCCAGGGTCAGTCAGACAAAACATGAATCCATGATGAGTCCTCTAACTATGGTCCAGGATCAGTCAGACAAAACATGAATCCATGATGAGTCTAACTATGGTCCAGGATCAGTCAGACAAAACATGAATCCATGATGAGTCCTCTAACTATGGTCCAGGGTCAGTCAGATAGAACATGAATCCATGATGAGTCCTCTAACTATGGTCCAGGGTCAGTCAGACAAAACATGAATCCATGATGAGTCCTCTAACTATGGTCCAGGGTCAGTCAGACAAAACATGAATCCATGATGAGTCCTCTAACTATGGTCCAGGATCAGTCAGATAGAACATGAATCCATGATGAGTCTAACTATGGTCCAGGGTCAGTCAGACAAAACATGAATCCATGATGAGTCCTCTAACTATGGTCCAGGATCAGTCAGACAAAACATGAATCCA
>NW_025747108.1:0-15000 GCF_021184085.1 Oncorhynchus gorbuscha
CCGAACCATCTAATAATGCAAATTATCGTCAGCAAAACAACAAAGAAATCATCCCGGACATGTGATCAGTGGTTTGGGGTTTTAAAACACGCTGTGCCATCTGGCCGTCCGTTTCTGCAGCAGATCTTTCTACTTCCTTTCAGCTGTAATAGCAGATAGACCATTTTATTCACGCACCGCACAGCAAGACATTACCTGTGAACCCTGGTCATTAAAATAGCCTAATTCATTCCACTGCCAAGGACTCAAATTGCTGAAATTGTTGTTGTAATTGTGACTAAAGTAAAATGGTAAACAAAAGACTATGTTTCATTTGAGCCTATTAGAATGTGTAAATGTGTACGCAAATGTATTTGTTTGCGTGCGTGTGTGTGTGTGTCACTCTCTGTGCTCCACTGTCTCTGTGTCCAAATAGAGGCTCCGTGATTGTGGAGGCCAGGTCATCTGATGCAGCACTCCATCACTCTCCTTCTTGGTCTGGTTCTTCATTTCCTGAGGCGGTCCTCATGAGAACCAGTTTCATCGTAGCGCTTGATGTTTTTTTGCGACTACACTTGTTCTTGACATTCTCCGGATAGACTGACATTTGTGTCTTAAGTAACGATGGACTGTCGTTTCTCTTTGCTTATTTGAGCTGTTCTTGCCATAATATGGACTTGGGTCTTTTACCAAATAGGGCTATCTTCTATATACCACCCCTACCTTGTCACAACACAACTGATTAGCTCAAACACTTTAAGAAGGAAAGAAATTCCACAAATTAACTTTTAACAAGGCACATCTGTTAATTGAAATGCATTCCAGGTGACGACCTCATGAAGCTGGTTGAGAGAATGCCAAGGATGTGCATATAGATGGTGATCTATATGGTGACAGTAGATGGTGATCTATATGGGGACAGTAGATGGTGATCTATATGGGGACAGTAGATGGTGATCTATATGGGGACAGTAGATGGTGATCTATATGGGGACAGTAGATGGGGACAGTAGATGGTGATCTATATGGGGACAGTAGATGGAGACAGTAGATGGGGACAGTAGATGGTGATCTATATGGGGACAGTAGATGGTGATCTATATGGGGACAGTAGATGGTGATCTATATGGGGACAGTAGATGGTGATCTATATGGGGACAGTAGATGGTGATCTATACGGGGACAGTAGATGGGGACAGTAGATGGTGATCTATACGGGGACAGTAGATGGGGACAGTAGATGGTGATCTATATGGGGACAGTAGATGGTGATCTATATGGGGACAGTAGATGGTGATCTATATGGGGACAGTAGATGGGGACAGTAGATGGTGATCTATATGGGGACAGTAGATGGGGACAGTAGATGGTGATCTATATGGGGACAGTAGATGGGGACAGTAGATGGTGATCTATATGGGGACAGTAGATGGGGACAGTAGATGGTGATCTATATGGGGACAGTAGATGGTGATCTATATGGGGACAGTAGATGGTGATCTATATGGGGACAGTAGATGGGGACAGTAGATGGTGATCTATATGGGGACAGTAGATGGGGACAGTAGATGGGGACAGTAGATGGTGATCTATATGGGGACAGTAGATGGTGATCTATATGGGGACAGTAGATGGTGATCTATATGGGGACAGTAGATGGTGATCTATATGGGGACAGTAGAGATGGGGACAGTAGATGGTGATGGGGACAGTAGATGGGGACAGTAGATGGTGATCTATATGGGGACAGTAGATGGTGATCTATATGGGGACAGTAGATAGATGGTGATCTATATGGGGACAGTAGGGGATCTATATGGGGACAGTAGATGGTGATCTATATGGGGACAGTAGATGGTGATCTATATGGGGACAGTAGATGGTGATCTATATGGGGACAGTAGATGGTGATCTATATGGGGACAGTAGATGGGGACAGTAGATGGTGATCTATATGGGGACAGTAGATGGGGACAGTAGATGGTGATCTATATGGGGACAGTAGATGGTGATCTATATGGGGACAGTAGATGGTGATCTATATGGGGACAGTAGATGGTGATCTATATGGGGACAGTAGATGGTGATCTATATGGGGACAGTAGATGGGGACAGTAGATGGTGATCTAATAGTAGATGGGGATCAGTAGATGGGGATCAGTAGATGGTGATCTATATGGGGACAGTAGATGGGGACATGGGGTAGATGGTGATCTATATGGGGACAGTAGATGGTGATCTATATGGGGACAGTAGATGGTGATCTATATGGGGACAGTAGATGGTGATCTATATGGGGACAGTAGATGGTGATCTATATGGGGACAGTAGATGGGGACAGTAGATGGTGATCTATATGGGGACAGTAGATGGGGACAGTAGATGGGGACAGTAGATGGGGACAGTAGATGGTGATCTATATGGGGACAGTAGATGGTGATCTATATGGGGACAGTAGATGGTGATCTATATGGGGACAGTAGATGGTGATCTATATGGGGACAGTAGATGGGGACAGTAGATGGTGATCTATATGGGGACAGTAGATGGTGATCTATATGGGGACAGTAGATGGTGATCTATATGGGGACAGTAGATGGTGATCTATATGGGGACAGTAGATGGTGATCTATATGGGGACAGTAGATGGTGATCTATATGGGGACAGTAGATGGTGATCTATATGGGGACAGTAGATGGTGATCTATATGGGGACAGTAGATGGTGATCTATATGGGGACAGTAGATGGTGATCTATATGGGGACAGTAGATGGTGATCTATATGGGGACAGTAGATGGGGACTAGATGGGGACAGTAGATGGTGATCTAGTAGATGGGGACAGTAGATGGTGATCTATATGGGGACAGTAGATGGTGATCTATATGGGGACAGTAGATGGTGAGATGGTGATCTATATGGGGACAGTAGATGGTGATCTATATGGGGACAGTAGATGGTGATCTATATGGGGACAGTAGATGGTGATCTATATGGGGACAGTAGAGATGGGGACAGTAGTGGTGATGGGGACTATATGGGGACAGTAGATGGTGATCTATATGGGGACAGTAGATGGGGACAGTAGATGGTGATCTATATGGGGACAGTAGATGGGGACAGTAGATGGTGATCTATATGGGGACAGTAGATGGGGACAGTAGATGGTGATCTATATGGGGACAGTAGATGGTGATCTATATGGGGACAGTAGATGGTGATCTGGGGGACAGTAGGTGGACAGTAGATGGTGATCTATATGGGGACAGTAGATGGTGATCTATATGGGGACAGTAGATGTGGACAGTAGATATGACAGTAGATGGGGACAGTAGATGGTGACTTATGGGGACAGTAGATGGTGATCTATATGGGGACTAGATGGGGACAGTGATCTATAGGGACAGTAGATGGTGATCTACATGGGGACAGTAGATTGACTACATGGTGATTTAGACAGTAGATGGGGACAGATTTAGATGGTGATCTTATGGGGACAGTAGATGGGGACAGTGATGGGGGACAGTGATGGGGACAGTAGATGGTGATCTATATGGGGACAGTAGATGGGGACAGTAGTAGATGGTGATCTATATGGGGACAGTAGATGGTGATCTATATGGGGACAGTAGATGGTGATCTATATGGGGACAGTAGATGGTGATCTATATGGGGACAGTAGATGGTGATCTATATGGGGACAGTAGATGGTGATCTATATGGGGACAGTAGATGGGGACAGTAGATGGTGATCTATATGGGGACAGTAGATGGTGATCTATATGGGGACAGTAGATGGTGATCTATATGGGGACAGTAGATGGTGATCTATATGGGGACAGTACATGGTGATCTAGTGGTGGGGACAGTGGATGGGGACAGTAGATGGGGACAGGGTAGATGGTTGGAGGCAGGGTAGTAGATGTGTGTTAGATGGTGTAGATGGTGGGACATGGTAGCCTAGTGTGTTAGAGTGTAGAGTGTGCAGGGTAGCCTGTGGTTAGTGTGTAGAGGACAGGATGGGTAGTAGTGGTTAGAGTGTAGGGTGTGCATGGGGTAGTAGTGGTTAGTGTGTAGTGGAGGGGCAGTGTAGCATAGTGGTTAGAGTGTAGTACGTGGTGGGGGCAGGGTGCCTAGTGGTTAGTGTGTACCTGCAGTGGTAGCCTAGTGGTTAGAGATCGGAAGGGTGATCAGGGGTAGCCTCTGGGAACCAGACAGAGGTGGCAGTAGATGGAAGCATCTAGTGGGTAATCATGAGTGAAGACAGTAGAGGAGACGGGCCAGCACATGGTAATATGGGGACCTGGATTCAGGACATGTATCAACAGTGGTTAGACGTTATATGACCTGGCATTCAGTAGACTAGTGGTATCAGAGTGTGAGGACAGTAGTTAATAGACCTAGTGCATTAGAGTGTAGAGGAGGCAGGGTATCAACTAGTGGTTAGATTAATATGACCTGGCATTCAGTAGACTATGGTTAGAGTGTAGAACAGGGACTTATCAACTAGTGGACTTAGAGTGTAGAGGGACTTATCAACTAGTGGTTGAGAGTGACTTATCAGGACAGGACTTAACTACAGTGATTTATGGTGTAGAGTGACTTAACTACAGTGATTTATCTAGTGTAGATGGTGACTTAACTAGTGGTGACTGTATCAGGAGGCAGTGACTTAGACAGTGGTTAGAGTGTAGACTTTGACAGGGACTTAGTGGTTAGATGGTGATCTATATGGGACAGGCAGTGACTTAGACAGTGACTAGTATCAGACGGTGACTTATAGACTAGTGACTTAGAGGTGAGAGGAGGCAGACTTCAGACTAGTAACTTATCAACAATGACCTAGACATTAGAGTGTAGAGGGGAAGGACCTAGTGGTTAGAGGAATAGGGGAGGCAGGGTAGCCTAGTGGTTAGAGTGTAGAGGAGGCAGGGTGGCCTAGTGGTTAGAGTGTAGAGGGGGCAGGGTGGCCTAGTGGTTAGAGTGTAGAGGAGGCAGCGTAGCCTAGTGGTTAGAGTGTAGAGGTGGCAGGGTAGCCTAGTGGTTAGAGTGTAGAGGCGGCAGGGTAGCCTAGTGGTTAGAGTGTAGAGGCGGCAGGGTAGCCTAGTAGTTAGAGTGTAGAGGTGGCAGGGTGGCCTAGTGGTTAGAGTGTAGAGGCGGCAGGGTAGCCTAGTGGTTAGAGTGTAGAGGTGGCAGGGTAGCCTAGTGGTTAGAGCGTTGGACTAGTAACCGAAAGGTTGCAAGTTCGAATCCCCGAGCTGACAAGGTACAAATCTGTCGTTCTGCCCCTGAACAGGCAGTTAACCCACTGTTCCTAGGCCGTCATTGAAAATAAGAATTTGTTCTTAACTGACTAACTGGTTAAATAAAGGTAAAATAAAAAAATGGAGGAACAGACAGACGTAGACAGGGTTATAGCTGGGGAGATCTCCTAGCATCCAGGGCTGGACAGAGAGGGTTTACGTGTCTCTATCTGGGTTAGCGTTGAGCTACGACAGGATAAGAGCTGATTACACAGTGAACGACCCAGAGGTTACTAAAAGGCTTCAGTTCGGCTGGCATCCAGAATAAAGTCGTCTAGGCGAACCAAACTAGTGTGCTCTCATACTCCCTGGAAAGACATTCGCTTGAAAAACGAGAAGAAAAAAATGCCAATAGTACTGTTTGTCCATTTTGAGATGCCGTAGCCAGTGTGCAGCATCACAAACACTGACACGGAAGACAAACACCCACAACCCAAAACTGAAACCCAGGCTACCTAAGTATGATCCTCAATCAGGGAAAACAATTGACAGCTGCCTCTGATTGAGAACCATACCAGGCCGAACTCAAAAACCAACATAGAAAAGCAAACACAGACTGCCCACCCAACTCACGTCCTGACCAAAGGAACTAAGGTCAGAACGTGACAGTAAGCTGATAGATTGATGAGTTCTCGTCTTGGAACCCAGTAAGCTGATAGATTGATGAGTTCTCGTGTATGAACCCAGTAAGCTGATAGATTGATGAGTTCTCGTGTATGAACCCAGTAAACTGATAGATTGATGAGTTCTCGTGTATGAACCCAGTAAGCTGATAGATTGATGAGTTCTCGTGTATGAACCCAGTAAGCTGATAGATTGATGATGATGAACCCAGTCTCTGATAGATTGATGAGTTCTCGTGTATGAACCCAGTAAGCTGATAGATTGATGATAGATTGATAGATTGATGAGTTCTGGTCTTGGAACCCAGTAAGCTGATAGATTGATGAGTTCTCGTCTTGGAACCCAGTAAGCTGATAGATTGATGAGTTCTCGTCTTGGAACCCAGTAAGCTGATAGATTGATGAGTTCTCGTCTTGGAACCCAGTAAGCTGATAGATTGATGAGTTCAGTAAGCTGATAGATTGATGAGTTGATTGGAACCCAGTAAGCTGATAGATTGATGAGTTCTCGTGTTGAACCCAGTAAGCTGATAGATTGATGAGTTCTCGTCTTGAACCCAGTAAGCTGACAGATTGATGAGTTCTCGTGTATGAACCCAGTAAGCTGATAGATTGATGAGTTCTCGTCTTGGAACCCAGTAAGCTGATAGATTGATGAGTTCTAGTCTTGGAACCCAATAAACTGATAGATTGATGAGTTCTCATCTTGGAACCCAGTAAGCTGACAGATTGATGAGTTCTCGTGTATGAACCCAGTAAGCTGATAGATAAGAGTAGTACAGAGATGTCTTCCCAGCCGTGTAGTAACAACACAGTTATGTTCACACAGCCCAACAACGTCCTGTTTATCTAGCTAGCCTGTTGTGTTTACTGGTTGCCGTAGAAACACTCTGTTAGTTTGTTCACACGATGAGTCTGAGTTGAATCATCTTCCCCATAAATCAGATGAGACGAAACTACGGGAAGCATGAGAGTGACGTTTGACAGATGTGGGACAACCTGTACAGTGATAATTATTGTGTAATTGGACCCTGATGAAGCCGTACCTAGCCCGGAGATCTTTAAGTCAAGCCAAGAGAGAGCCAGACCAACGTACAGAGCAGATACATGAAACAGGAAGTCATTCCTGGCCCCTGGCAGGGAGAATTCCATGCTGTTTATCACATCGCACTCATGGCTTAAAAGGCAGAACACGACGGCGTTCGTACGAACCATCACTGCTAACTGAGCTGTCAGGGATAGATGGTTCTAGAACCAGCTGCGTGTTGTCAGGGATAGATGGTTCTAGAATCAGCTGCGTGTTGTCAGGGATAGATGGTTCTAGAACCAGCTGCGTGTTGTCAGGGATAGATGGTTCTAGAACCAGCTGCGTATTGTCAGGGATAGATGGTTCTAGAACCAGCTGCGTGTTGTCAGGGATAGATGGTTCTAGAACCAGCTGTGTGTTGTCAGGGATAGATGGTTCTAGAACCAGCTGCGTGTTGTCAGGGATAGATGGTTCTAGAACCAGCTGCGTGTTGTCAGGGATAGATGGTTCTAGAACCAGCTGCGTGTTGTCAGGGATAGATGGTTCTAGAACCAGCTGCGTATTGTCAGGGATAGATGGTTCTAGAACCAGCTGCGTATTGTCAGGGATAGATGGTTCTAGAACCAGCTGCGTGTTGTCAGGGATAGATGGTTCTAGAACCAGCTGCGTGTTGTCAGGGATAGATGGTTCTAGAACCAGCTGCGTGTTGTCAGGGATAGATGGTTCTAGAACCAGCTGCGTGTTGTCAGGGATAGATGGTTCTAGAACCAGCTGCGTGTTGTCCTTCTCTGTGGCTCGAACAGATCAGATGTCTACCATCAACATGAGGACTACATGCACTGTACGTCCCCACTTATCCTGTCCCATAGACACATGCTGACATCTGGTCTGACGCAGGGTAATGTATAGATGGGGCCATACGTATGTCATCAAGAGAACGGTAATGTATAGATGAGGCCATACGTATGTCATCATGAGAACGGTAATGTATAGATGAGGCCATACGTATGTCATCAAGAGAACGGTAATGTATAGATGAGGCCAGATGAGGCCACGTATGTCATCATCAGTCTCTGGTAATCTATAGCTCAGTGCCTGGACATACGTATGTCATCTATAGCTCAGTGCCTGGACCAAGAGAATAGCTCAGATGCCTGGACCTATAGCATCAGTCTCTGGATCTATAGCTCAGTGTCTGGACCTATAGCTCAGTGTCTGGACCTATAGCTCAGTTCTGGATCTATAGCTCAGTGTCTGGACCTATAGCTCAGTGTCTGGATCTATAGCTCAGTGTCTGGACCTATAGCTCAGTGTCTGGATCTCTGGATCTAGCTCAGTGTCTGGATCTATAGCTCAGTGTCTGGATCTATAGCTCAGTGTCTGGATCTAGAGCTCAGTGTCTGGACCTATAGCTCAGTGTCTGGATCTATAGCTCAGTGTCTGGATCTATAGCTCAGTGTCTGGATCTATAGCTCAGTGTCTGGACCTATAGCTCAGTGTCTGGATCTATAGCTCAGTGTCTGGATCTATAGCTCAGTGTCTGGATCTATAGCTCAGTGTCTGGACCTATAGCTCAGTGTCTGGATCTATAGCTCAGTGTCTGGATCTATAGCTCAGTGTCTGGACCTATAGCTCAGTGTCTGGATCTATAGCTCAGTGTCTGGATCTATAGCTCAGTGTCTGGATCTATAGCTCAGTGTCTGGACCTATAGCTCAGTGTCTGGATCTATAGCTCAGTGTGGATCTATAGCTCAGTGTCTGGACCTATAGCTCAGTGTCTGGATCTATAGCTCAGTGTCTGGATCTATAGCTCAGTGTCTGGATCTATAGCTCAGTGTCTGGACCTATAGCTCAGTGTCTGGATCTATAGCTCAGTGTCTGGATCTATAGCTCAGTGTCTGGATCTATAGCTCAGTGTCTGGATCTATAGCTCAGTGTCTGGATCTATAGCTCAGTGTCTGGATCTATAGCTCAGTGTCTGGACCTATAGCTCAGTGTCTGGATCTATAGCTCAGTGTCTGGACCTATAGCTCAGTGTCTGGATCTATAGCTCAGTGTCTGGACCTATAGCTCAGTGTATGGATCTATAGCTCAGTGTCTGGATCTATAGCTCAGTGTCTGGACCTATAGCTCAGTGTCTGGACCTATAGCTCAGTGTCTGGACCTCTAACAGGAAGTCACTATGTGGTAGTCTGACCTAGCTATCTGGAGATGAATGGACTAACAGGAAGTCACTAACAGGAAGTCACTGTGTGGTAGTCTGAGCTATCTATCTGGAGATGAATGGACTAACAGGAAGTCACTATGTGGTAGTCTGACCTAGCTATCTGGAGATGAATGGACTAACAGGAAGTCACTATGTGGTAGTCTGACCTAGCTATCTGGAGATGAATGGACTAACAGGAAGTCACTATGTGGTCGTCTGACCTAGCTATCTGGAGATGAATGGCCCAACAGGAAGTCACTATGTGGTCGTCTCTGAAAATACTAATTTATCATACAAGACTGATAACACATCGCATAGGCCTAGTCTCCAAGGGAAGGTGCTGTTCTAATGACAGGGTGGTTATAGAGTCTCTGTTCTCCTAATGACAGGGTGGTTATAGAGTCTCTGTTCTCCTAATGACAGGGTGGTTATAGAGTCTCTGTTCTCCTAATGACAGGGTGGTTATAGAGTCTCTGTTCTCCTAATGACAGGGTGGTTATAGAGTCTCTGTTCTCCTAATGACAGGGTGGTTATAGAGTCTCTGTTCTCCTAATGACAGGGTGGTTATAGAGTCTCTGTTCTCCTAATGACAGGGTGGTTATAGAGTCTCTGTTCTCCTAATGACAGGGTGGTTATAGAGTCTCTGTTCTCCTAATGACAGGGTGGTTATAGAGTCTCTGTTCTCCTAATGACAGGGTGGTTATAGAGTCTCTGTTCTAATGACAGGGTGGTTATAGAGTCTCTGTTCTCCTAATGACAGGGTGGTTATAGAGTCTCTGTTCTCCTAATGACAGGGTGGTTATAGAGTCTCTGTTCTCCTAATGACAGGGTGGTTATAGAGTCTCTGTTCTCCTAATGACAGGGTGGTTATAGAGTCTCTGTTCTCCTAATGACAGGGTGGTTATAGAGTCTCTGTTCTCCTAATGACAGGGTGGTTATAGAGTCTCTGTTCTCCTAATGACAGGGTGGTTATAGAGTCTCTGTTCTCCTAATGACAGGGTGGTTATAGAGTCTCTGTTCTAATGACAGGGTGGTTATAGAGTCTCTGTTCTCCTAATGATGAGGGTGGTTATAGAGTCTCTGTTCTCCTAATGACAGGGTGGTTATAGAGTCTCTGTTCTAATGACAGGGTGGTTATAGAGTCTCTGTTCTCCTAATGACAGGGTGGTTATAGAGTCTCTGTTCTCCTAATGACAGGGTGGTTATAGAGTCTCTGTTCTCCTAATGACAGGGTGGTTATAGAGTCTCTGTTCTAATGACAGGGTGGTTATAGAGTCTCTGTTCTCCTAATGACAGGGTGGTTATAGAGTCTCTGTTCTCCTAATGACAGGGTGGTTATAGAGTCTCTGTTCTGTTCTAATGACAGGGTGGTTATAGAGTCTCTGTTCTCCTAATGACAGGGTGGTTATAGAGTCTCTGTTCTCCTAATGACAGGGTGGTTATAGAGTCTCTGTTCTCCTAATGACAGGGTGGTTATAGAGTCTCTGTTCTCCTAATGACAGGGTGGTTATAGAGTCTCTGTTCTCCTAATGACAGGGTGGTGACAGGGTGGTCTATAGAGTCTCTGTTCTCCTAATGACAGGGTGGTTATAGAGTCTCTGTTCTCCTAATGACAGGGTGGTTATAGAGTCTCTGTTCTCCTAATGACAGGGTGGTTATAGAGTCTCTGTTCTCCTAATGACAGGGTGGTTATAGAGTCTCTGTTCTCCTAATGACAGGGTGGTTATAGAGTCTCTGTTCTCCTAATGACAGGGTGGTTATAGAGTCTCTGTTCTCCTAATGACAGGGTGGTTATAGAGTCTCTGTTCTCTAATGACAGGGTGGTTATAGAGTCTCTGTTCTAATGACAGGGTGGTTATAGAGTCTCTGTTCTCCTAATGACAGGGTGGTTATAGAGTCTCTGTTCTCCTAATGACAGGGTGGTTATAGAGTCTCTGTTCTCTAATGACAGGGTGGTTATAGAGTCTCTGTTCTCCTAATGACAGGGTGGTTATAGAGTCTCTGTTCTCCTAATGACAGGGTGGTTATAGAGTCTCTGTTCTCCTAATGACAGGGTGGTTATAGAGTCTCTGTTCTCCTAATGACAGGGTGGTTATAGAGTCTCTGTTCTCTATAGAGTCTCTGTTCTCCTAATGACAGGGTGGTTATAGAGTCTCTGTTCTCCTAATGACAGGGTGGTTATAGAGTCTCTGTTCTCCTAATGACAGGGTGGTTATAGAGTCTCTGTTCTCTAATGACAGGGTGGTTATAGAGTCTCTGTTCTCCTAATGACAGGGTGGTTATAGAGTCTCTTCTCCTAATGACAGGGTGGTTATAGAGTCTCTAATGACAGGGTGTCTCTGTTATAGAGTCTCTGTCTAATGACTGTTCTGTTCCTAATGACAGGGTGGTTATAGAGTCTCTGTTCTCCTAATGACAGGGTGGTTATAGAGTCTCTGTTCTCCTAATGACAGGGTGGTTATAGAGTCTCTGTTCTCTAATGACAGGGTGGTTATAGAGTCTCTGTTCTAATGACAGGGTGGTTATAGAGTCTCTGTTCTCTAATGACAGGGTGGTTATAGAGTCTCTGTTCTCCTAATGACAGGGTGGTTATAGAGTCTCTGTTCTCCTAATGACAGGGTGGTTATAGAGTCTCTGTCTTAATGACAGGGTGGTTATAGAGTCTCTGTTCTAATGACAGGGTGGTTATAGAGTCTCTGTTCTAATGACAGGGTGGTTATAGAGTCTCTGTTTTAATGACAGGGTGGTTATAGAGTCTCTGTTCTAATGACAGGGTGGTTATAGAGTCTCTGTTCTAATGACAGGATGGTTATAGAGTCTCTGTTTTAATGACAGGGTGGTCATAGAGTCTCTGTTCTCTAATGACAGGGTGGTTATAGAGTCTCTGTTCTCCTAATGACAGGGTGGTTATAGAGTCTGTTCTCCTAATGACAGGGTGGTTATAGAGTCTCTATTCTCCTAATAACAAGGTGGTTATAGAGTCTCTGTTCTAATGACAGGGTGGTTATAGAGTCTCTGTTCTAATGACAGGGTGGTTATAGAGTCTGTTCTCCTAATGACAGGGTGGTTATAGAGTCTCTGTTCTCCTAATGACAGGGTGGTTATAGAGTCTCTGTTCTAATTACAGGGTGGTTATAGAGTCTCTGTTCTCCTAATGACAGGGTGGATATAGAGTCTCTGTTCTAATGACAGGGTGGTTATAGAGTCTCTGTTCTCCTGATGACAGGGTGGTTATAGAGTCTCTGTTCTAATGACAGGGTGGTTATAGAGTCTCTGTTCTCCTAATGACAGGGTGGTTATAGAGTCTCTGTTCTCCTAATGACAGGGTGGTTATAGAGTCTCCGTTCTAATGACAGGGTGGTTATAGAGTCTCTGTTCTCCTAATGACAGGGTGGTTCTAGAGTCTCTGTTCTCCTAATGACAGGGTGGTTATAGAGTCTCTGTTCTCCTAATGACAGGGTGGTTATAGAGTCTCTGTTCTCCTAATGACAGGGTGGTTATAGAGTCTCTGTTCTCCTAATGACATGGGTAATCTGGTATGACTATACTACTGGTTTATAGTGCCTGTATGGGTAATCTGGTATGACTATACTACTGGTTTATAGTGCCTGTTTGGGTAATCTGGTATGACTATACTACTGGTTTATAGTGTCTGTATGGGTAATCTGGTATGACTATACTCCTGGTTTATAGTGCCTGTATGGGTAATCTGGTATACTACTGGTTTATAGTGCCTGTATGGGTAATCTGGTATGACTATACTACTGGTTTATAGTGCCTGTTTGGGTAATCTGGTATACTACTGGTTTATAGTGCCTGTTTGGGTAATCTGGTATACTACTGGTTTATAGTGCCTGTTTGGCTAATCTGGTATGACTATACTACTGGTTTATAGTGCCTGTATGGGTAATCTGGTATGACTATACTACTGGTTTATAGTGTCTGTATGGGTAATCTGGTATGACTATACTACTGGTTTATAGTGCCTGTATGGGTAATCTGGTATACTACTGGTTTATAGTGCCTGTATGGGTAATCTGGTATGACTATACTACTGGTTTATAGTGCCTGTTTGGGTAATCTGGTATACTACTGGTTTATAGTGCCTGTTTGGGTAATCTGGTATAACTATACTACTGGTTTATAGTGCCTGTATGGGTAATCTGGTATGACTATACTACTGGTTTATAGTGCCTGTTTCTTCTAGGCAGAGTTCCTCTGTCCAGTCCCATCGTCAACAGTGAAGAGGAGACTCCGGGATGCTGGCCTTCTAGGCAGAGTTCCTCTGTCCAGTCTCAACGTCAACAGTGAAGAGGCGACTCCGGGATGCTGGCCTTCTAGGCAGAGTTCCTCTGTCCAGTCTCAACGTCAACAGTGAAGAGGCGACTCCGGGATGCTGGCCAGACTTCCTCTGTCCAGTCTCAGTCAACAGTGAAGAGGAGACTCCGGGATCTGTCCAGTCTCAGTCTCAACGTCAACAGTGAAGAGGCGACTCCGGGATGCTGGCCTTCTAGGCAGAGTTCCTCTGTCCAGTGTCTGTGTTCTTTTGCCCATCTTAATCTTTTCTTTTTATTGGCCAGTCTGAGATAGGACTTTTTCTTTGCAACTCTGCCTAGAATGTATTCCTGGTTCCGTCAAATGTAATTCCAAATCACTTCTATCAGAAAGATTCCCTTGACACTGGTGGCAATTCCGGGCTTCAATCCCGGCCTTCAATCCCGGCCTTCAGTCCCAGGCTTCTGGTGCGGTGGAGGGGATCAAAGCAGACTTCATAAAACATTTAGAGCCCCACAGAGATGAGAGGAGTCTCCACAGCTTCATCATCACAACTCTACATGAAAAGACCCTGGGTTAAATTATCTAATTACAACACAAAGAACGAGCCAAACCATCTCTCATCTCGCTCTCTCTCCCCCTCCACCTCTCCCCCCACCTCTCTCTCCCCCACCTCTCTCTCCCACCAAAACCCTATTATGATGGGGTTTCCTTTATTCTGGCAGCTCGTGGTGGCCCAACGCCCTATTATGTTGGGGTTTCCTTTATTCTGGTAGCTCGTGGTGTCCCAACGCCCTATTATGTTGGGGTTTCCTTTATTCTGGTAGCTCGTGGTGTCCCAACACCCTATTATGTTGGGGTTTCCTTTATTCTGGTAGCTCGTGGTGTCCCAACACCCTATTATGTTGGGGTTTCCTTTATTCTGGCAGCTCGTGGTGTCCCAACGCCGTGGTGGCCCAACGCCCTATTATGTTGGGGTTTCCTTTATTCTGGCAGCTCGTGGTGTCCCAACGCCCTATTATGATGGGGTTTCCTTTATTCTGGCAGCTCGTGGTGTCCCAACGCCCTATTATGATGGGGTTTCCTTTATTCTGGCAGCTCGTGGTGGCCCAACGCCCTATTATGATGGGGTTTCCTTTATTCTGGCAGCTCGTGCTGGCCCAACGCCCTATTATGTTGGGGTTTCCTTTATTCTGGCAGCTCGTGGTGTCCCAACGCCCTATTATGACGGGGTTTCCTTTATTTTGGTAGTTACCTGTACATTCTCCACCCATAGTATCAGTTATCAGGAAAACCTACAAAGTTCTCTCCATAAACTAGGGTGAGTGACCTAACCGATAAAGAGTTAATTGAAATGTGTGTTAACGGTACGACCATTAACATTTGATTGTCAGGGGCTCGTAATGTGAGGCAACATAAAGAGGTTAATTATCTAATCAACTAATAACTATGTTACATTTTTACCTGATGAAATTAATCATGTAATAATTAACTCATTAGGATCTGGGGCACCATGAGAGCAGTTCTTTAAAGAGTGACCATCTTCCAAATGAAAATCTAAAAAAAAGGTCTTTACCTATCACATCT